>NW_027466142.1:3115000-3250000 GCF_046127955.1 Nelusetta ayraudi
ATTTAACCACCAGTAGGAGGTTAGAGGTGGGCCGAAAGGCTGTTGGTACTTCCTTTTGGCAAAGGTGTTGATTATGCTAATAGGCTAAAACCCCATGTGAGTTGTTGCTCTAAAGCCGTCTGGACGAGAGGCGAAACGTCATATACTAATGGGCCTGGTGAACGTGTCAAAGTGTGTGCTGGATAAAGGTTGCACTGTGCGTATGCGTTGCTTTCATCTCTTCACCCGTGGAATACTTCCAACAACATGCATTCATTCTGTTTATTCACATCATATCACTCAATAACAACACAGCACTGGCCTTTTCATTCCTTTTTCGCAAACTTTGACAAACCATCGCTGAGGTGTGCGAACCGCAGTCTGCATTCATGTGTTAGTGAGTTATTCACATGTAAACCCACCGACAGCAATGAATGTTTATTGTGGTCTTAGGTATGAATGACACATTAGCAAAGACAGAAGCAACATCTGGTTGTCAGGTCACTAGGTTGACTGCTCCATGGGCAACACCGAGAGAAGTGTTTGTCATTGAAGCCACCCAGGAGAGCCAATGTCCATTTGTATAATGGCGTCCCTTGGGGTACAGTCAACGGTCGATGGTTTTGGTGAAAGCTCAAACTCACCGACAGCGTTGAATGTTCACCACGGTCACCAGGCAGCAGGAGGGAGTAGATCTGACCCGATGTTTGCGTTCACAATGGCAACCATTTCATTTTTTTTGTGGAGGAAGCCCTTTCGGAAAACCCAGTGTTCAAAAGCAGCTTTATTGTCATTATACGTTATGTACGACAAATTTGTACGATCGCAACGGATGGTTAGTTGCCAATTTGGGGCAACCTGGTCGGAGTATCAGACGTGTTTTTTTGTTGATGGTGGGAAAAAAACTGGAACACCTGGAGGAAACACAGGCAAACATGGGGAGAACATGCAGAGTCCAGACAGAAAGATCCCTGGTGGCTAAAGGGGGTGTTGAACCCAGGACTGCAAAGCTAGCAATGATAGCGTCCTATCAGGCGTGCTACTTTCTTAGCCTGTGTAAGAGCTGCATGATTCTTTACATTTTTGTCTCCATGTCTACATGGAGCTGCAGTGAGATTGAATAGCGTCAAGCAGGATAATTCATATCCCCTGAAGAAGAATGCAGGTGAATGCCATTCTGAGATACATCATAAATCCTCTTCTTCAGATCTGCCAAAAAAAGCTATCATGGGTCTTCATCCAGCTCAATAGGTCTTTCTGCATCAGTCTGCATGAGGAAAAACAAAATTAGAAGAATAAAAAAGAATTGGAAAAATGACATGAACAAAACCATGTAGGACATTATTAGTGTGTGAATTTGCAAAGGGGTGACACTGTGCCTTAACGGGCCTGTTCACACTAGCACTACTTTGCTTGGGTCAGGTCGGAACGGATGTGCTTCAATTGCAACTTGGTACCAGTTCAGCTTGGTTGGAGTTACCACAACAAGGCGGGCTGAAAGTCCCTTGACATTTTTTATGCCCTCTGTGCCCCGGAACTTAACTTTTAAAAGTTGTCGGGCCTAAAATCCTTTTTTTTTTTAATACTGTCGACAGCTTAATTCCACCGATGTTGACACACTGACGTGCCTTGAATCGCTCTCTGAAGCTAAACTTCAGAGGCAGCGACCTTAAAACACAAGCAGAACATGGAGTTAGCGGTGGTTGCTAACAGTTTAGCTTTATAAGACAACGGTTTTACTTTCCAAATAGCCTAAATGCAAAAGTTGCTTAAAGTCACAATACACTCACAATCTGTATAGATGCTTTCAAATAATATTTCAAAGTCTACCCTCCTGTTGCCCACCGGCTGAGTCGGTGGCCGTAAGTCGCATCCACGTGGCTGAACAAACCTCCAGCATTTTGTTTGTTCGTTCCACTCGGGGCTGTTGTGGTCCTTGATGCTTCGGTAGTCCCTCGCTAGTTTTTCAGCTTTACCCGACACTGTTTTGTTGTACGCTGGACCCCTTGAGTCGTGGCCATCAGCTGAGAAACCAGGAAGACATTGCGCGCCGCCCCATCCAACTCCCTTTGAACATCAAGCACAAAAAACGACTGGAGCTCTTTGTTCGACCTTGGCAAGTTTTCAATACCTCAAAATGTAACCTTCTACAAGCGGGGCATTTAATAATGGCCGTTATGGTTTTCGTGAAGGACTTGCACTCGTCTTTTGTCACAACTCTTACTCAATCAGCCCCCTGCTCCGTGTTCACTTCACATTTCGGTCCCTGCTCTGCTCGCTTATAGAAACCCCGTCGTGATTTGTAACGGTTCGCACCCAGTGGAAACACTCACTAAACAACCTGAGCTGAGTAGTATTAGCAGAAAAGCTAAACTAGTGCACTGCAGTGTCGAGCTAGTTAGCCAATAGTCTTCCTCTCACCCCACCCTGAACCCCAGCTGCGGCTCCGCCAGTGTCTTCTTGTGCTTTGAGGTTGGAAAATCAGGCAGCCATGTTTTATTAATGGACACTCTTGTATGTGCGTTTGTCTGTCTTTGTTCGCCTGTTTTTGTTCCCTTCCTCTCAACACACAGAAAGAGCTTCAGGACGTTGCACTGTTTCTAATCTTCTTTCCTTCATCATGAACTTTAGGTTTCAAGTGAGAAACTGCACCAAGCCTTAAATTGTAATGCAGCTTATTATTGGGTAATGTGTTGTTGTAGATGATTTGATTTCCTATCTAGTTGTATTTCTTTCTGTTTTCTGCAGGCATTTATTATGAAGCCACACTCTCCTGCTTTTGATCAAATGAATCCAATTTACCAACAAAGGAAAGATGAGGAAGGACGACATAAGGTTTCAAATAAACCCACAACTAAAATGATCTGGTTCGGATTAATCTAACAATGGTGCTTAAATTCAGATTTAACTAGTTTCAGACTAAGGTAACCAAAGACAAGTCAGATCACGCTTTAGAATCAGTCAGATTAACAATGTGCACATGGTGAAAAGATCAAAAAAAAAAAATCTTATAGTCATAATTTCTACATAAAGCTTCTGCTCTGAAAGTGTGTTTGAAAGGCGAAGGGGAAAAAAACATGTCAAACTTCTATGACTTCAAAAAGACCCTTTCACAAAATGGAAATTATTTAGTATCCGCACGTACTCTATTATTTAAAACAAACACAATTTAACTGTAGAAAAAAAATAACACATGAACATGAACTGCTATTATGAGTAAATCATAATTCAAGTCCTATGCAAAAACATAAAAATACAGTTGCAAAAAGAATGTGTTTGAAGACGGCCAGGGAACTCGATTACTGGGATGATTAAAAAGTTATGACACCAAGAAGGTAGATTCCATTAGTCATATATAATGTATATGTATATAGTGCATTTACTATTTTCCTATGCAGGTTACCATACGCTACTTAGTGTTATCTTTTACACTCTGATAAAAAAAAAGCTGTCATGTCCTCAACTCTTCAAAATACTTATTCCTTATATTGGATTACTTCTAAAATATAAATAAAATACTGTTATTGCAATATTCAAAATAATCTATGAAATAGATGGGGAGACACATGAAGCAGCACTACATCACTGCTCTTTGTAACGATGCCACTATCAACCTTTTGCCTCTCATCTCAAATTTCTCCCCCTTTTTTAATGGAAAGTGCTGAAAAAGGAAAGATGTCTCTTCGAAGTGTGTGGAGTTTTGTCACTGGCTACCTCTGCCACGGAAACATGTGGGTTGTTGTATTGTAATACTAAATTGGATGTGGGCAGCCATGCTGTCCAAGGTGATTAGTCCACTGGATTATCTCTCAGCAGTCTTCATTCTAGTTTGAGCGCCGGCCTTTCAGCGTCACTGATCAATTTCTCTGCGAGGCACGCAGCCCTTAATCTAGCGTTAAACCAACCTCTGGCCATTAATACAAGCCTTGGCCCGGTCCCCGGAAGATTTGCATAGCTGAAGTTACAGAAGCGACGAGTGTAAAAATAGCCGTTTGAGCACGGGGAGCCCAGCTAATGCGACGGTGTGATTGAGCCAGTTTGAGCCGCGCGACGCCAGCACATTCCACCGAGTGGACAATGAAGCACGTCGCGGCACACAGTGTTCGCTCTGTTCCGTCGCTTGCATTGCTGACTTCAAAAATTCTGTGCAATCACAGAGGCTGGCAATTAGGGTCGGAATATTTTTTGGGGGGAGAAAAAAAAATTGAATTGTTCACAGTTAATTCTAATGGCGATTTGGATTTGATTGGTGAGTAATGCCTCAATATTCACCATGTAGAGGTTTTGTCTGAGGCTGCGCGTGTACCACACTGACCAGGCCACCGTGTGTCCACCTTTCGCCGCAAGGCTGGGGCAACCTGCGGATCCCCACTCAAGGTGGGGATTAGACATTGCAGTTATTCCCAGGGAGGAGGAATTCCCGTTCCTCCTTCCTGGGAAGGCAAGTGCAGGCCATAAAATTGTGTGGATTCCCTGTCCTTACACACTGCACATCGCTACTACCGATTGAATGGTTTAGTGAGGTCCTCAGGTAGGCCCTGCCGGGGCCATTGACCTGTAAGCATAGTCAGTCAGTCAGTCAGTTAGTCAGTTAGTTAGGTATTTATTGTCCCGTAGGGATAATCATTTTCACACGTCAGTCACATGAATAACAATAAACATGTAGCCCTCTCCCAAACATATACAAAACCTTTTCCCATACATTTAACTCGTAACATATAAAAAAAACATGTAAACAATGATATAGTCTGTCTTACATACTATTATTCAATACAATACTCAGTATTGTCCTGTATCTTCTGCTAGATGGGAGGGGTATGAAGACCTGGTGGCGTTGATGGTCCGGCCTGTTTATTGTTTGTGCCAGGCTTTGTTTTGTTTGTGGCATCTTCAAGTAAAACTGTTTTTGCCCGTTACTGTTTTAGTTCATATTTTTTCTTTCCATGTTTTTGCACCGTCGATAGTTTCTGTTTATGGTTAGTTTTTGTGTTTAGGGTTGTCAGTGCCTGGAAAAGCAAAAGTTAACGCACGTTAACTGCAAACTCTCAATATACCGGAGCTAAACAGCAACGTGCTTGAATTTCATGTGAAAATCACTTTGGTGTATGTCTGTGCCAGATGTGCGTGCGTCTTTGTAATGCATTGTTTCTTTGTCAATGAATTAGTTAAAAGCCTGTATACTGAAGAAAGTACACTCCCCATGTGCCCAGGATGCCAGTGTTTTCCCTTTTGAATAACAATGCATGTGACTATTTATTTTATTTAGACTCAAATGTTGTCTTGTGGAATGAATTTATGTAGAATGGTGATTATCTATCAGACCATTACTGTGACGTGAAGATTGAATTACCATTCCCAGTTCAGTCACTTACAAACCTAAGAGGATATATTATTTTTGGTCAGATGCTCTATACTTTTTAAGATTAAACAAAGATCATAATGCTTGAATGAAACTAAAAAAAAAAAGAATAAGAATTCTGAAGAACAAATGGAAAATGGAAAACAAGGATATAAAGCGTTTTTATATCGTGTGAAGGAGTTTCCAGCAGCTGTGTGATTGGAATTATTATTGTATTAGTGTTTGTGGAAAATGTAAGTAAGACAAGCTGAGTCATGTCAAATATAACCAACATCCAACCTAACTGAATTATTTGCAAATCATATGCAAGATCATCTTTAACTTTCATATTCCATAATCTAGGGACGTGCGAGAAAACAAAAACACGGAACCTTGACTAGTTTTGGGTCCTATCCTTTGTGTGAAGCCTTTTTCTGTGACATTACAGTGTATCTGGCACCATTAGGAGAGAATGCACTGCGTTGCACCAACAGGAACCCTCTGCCCTGAAGATGCTGCCCTGTGCTTAGTGCTCTGTTGATCGAGTCAGACTCTCCTAAGATGCAGTTGAGCCTTTTCTGCCTGCATTACTAAAGACACACAGCGAGTTCACCCGACGTGCGTTCTGTTCATATACAGTGGTGGAAATAAGTTTTTGGACACCTCGTACATTTGTTATGTACTACTGTATTGCGCCGAGTACTACCAGTCTCCAAGTGTAGTTTGTGTTTTAGTGCGGTCACCAACATTTACCCACAAGCTGCACGTGCACTGTTGCGTTGAGCTCAGAACTCAGCAGCAAAATCATTAGAAGAGTACAAAAGCTACAATCACTCACACACACACACACACACACACACACACACACACACACACACACACCCACACACACACAAAAAAAATTCATGGCAAATATTTTATAACAAATTTTTGGATTGAGCAAAATTTTAAGGGTGGGTTAAAGATGTTTAAATCCATTCAGCAGAGGACGTTTCAGCACTGTGAGGCTTTGAATGGGCTGCTCTTCTGTCGGAGAGGTTCGCAGCAGAGCTGTTGAGGCCACTGCTCTGCAGAGTTGCTCAGGGAGTTTTAACCCTCCTCCCAGGACCTTTGGAGATTTCCTCTGCTGGAATAATATCTCCTTCCAGCTGAATTAATATCTCCTTCTAGATTTCTAAGAGGCGTTAAACCTTTCTGGATTATAGAGGCTAATCTGAAATGCAGAAGATTGCGCCCAGCGTCGGCAAAGCTTTAACTTCGGCTCTAACCTGCTACACGGTCTTTTACGATTTAAGACTTTCTTTTGAATTTTAATCAAAGCGATATATATATTTCCATACTATTGACTCGCTCCTCCTCTTACCCGTTTTGGCATCCTATCCATAGCTTTGTTCCAGCAGTGAGGGCATATTTCTGTGAACCCGCGATCTATCATCTGCTAATCCGAGATTATTATGGAGTGTTCAATGTGGCTCTTATCTGTCGCTAGGGCTTTTTTCTTTTTTTTTTCTTCATAGTTGCCAATTATCTCTCGGGCAGCCTGGGGATAGTCCAGTTTCTGCCGGCCGGCTGCACGGCTAGCGTCGCACCACTGACAGGCTCCTTGGAGCCGCCTGCTCCTGCTGAAAATAGCAGAAAATGAAGCAATGCACTGCAGCTACCCAGACTAGACTGCCTGATGAAGAATATAATATACAATAACTCCAATCGCATCTGGCCAAATGACAAATTCCTGCCCCCCCCCCCACTGTCCTCAACGTGAGCTCATCTTCATTTAGGTCCATACATTTCTTTCCATCAAGGTCAACACTGTGCTCGCCGGCCCATAGCTGCCACCAATGCTTTGCGTAGTGCGCAGTGAGAGCTTGCAATGGCCTTGGTTTCACTCGTCCGACACGTGTAGCCAAGCAACTGGACAGCCAGGGGTGGCTGTCGGACGACATGGGGGTCTTGCCTCCGCGGGAGGGGTATGCAGATCACGGCACGCTCAGCTGACGGGGCATCAAATTGCCGGCGAGATGGGAAGTGACGTGCACATCAGAGCAATGTGGGTCAGCGCGCCAGACGACTAGCCCGCAGCCCTGTATCCGCTCGTCCGGCCTAATCTGCTGCGGGCGGAGCAGACGCGACTCCCTCGACCCCGATATTCACTGAGCAGCACACAATCCTCGTTCCCTCGCATGCGCAGCCACGCAGAGGCAGGCGGCGCTCTCGAGTCTCACATTTTAGCTGCGTGAGTCTGGTGCTGGTAAGACAAATGTGATGAGGATGAGAGGGGCCTCCGCACGATAGGTGGACACAGAGCTGCTGACCAGACATTCAGAGTTCACCAATGATGCAGCCCGGAGAAGCTTGAGAAAATAAGGAGGAGGAGTTTTTAAAAACGGATTATTTAATGCTTATTTTTCTTCTTGCTGTTTTATTTGTACTTGCAATGCATTTCAGTCGCCACGTCCGTTTTGATCAGCGACAAAAGTCATTTTGGCTGCGTCAAACACTGTCAGAACGTTAAAATAACTGCCTGCCTGCCTGACTGACTGACTGACTGACTGACTGTCATTATGTCACACACAGTTTGCGTCTCATCGGTTGCGATTTGAAAGGTCAGCGGCAAAGTGTTTTTAAACTAGTTCAAATGATGTTGACTTTGGCAGCAGATTTGAGCGGTGCGCCAGTGGCAGCAGGGATAGATGCCGGGATAAACGTGGCTGAAGGGACACTACATGCTTGTAGCCACCACCAAAAATAAACCCAGATCACAGACTATTGCCATTGTTTTGAAATCTATCAACTAATCAATTTTCTTCAATGTCCTAGCCCGAATATTCAATTCAATTCTCTTTTATTTTTCAAAAGTAAAACAGCCCAGCCATGCAGTTCACTTAAGACGTCGTCATAGGCCAAAGCGCTTCAGTTTGCTGGTACACCTGTGCATCACACACGGCAAAGCCCATAGGTGGCGCTGTTTATTAAAACCGGCCCATAATGGCGCTGGCGCAGAGGCTGACCAGGGACCGTGCCCACTGCAACTCACTGGTCCGAACAACCACAGGCAAGACATGACGTAACCCCCACCCCTACCCCCCACCTCAATCAAACTTTCCCTTTTGTACCCACAATTGCACAAATATAAATATAATTCCTAAACATTACAACTTAAAAACCCCTTTTTCCATTAGTCCTCCCATGAGCCCTCATTGCTGGGTCCATGTGGGAAATGTGGCAAGGGTTACGGCAAGGCCGGGTAGTGGCAGAGCAGCAGAATATTACCAGTGTTTTTTGTGGCGCACCTGTGTGCAGGCCGATCAACACCGCTGGAACCCCGGAGACCTTTCAGTGTTTTGGCAATTTTTTTCTTTTGCTCGAGCAGGCGAGCAGTTGTGGCCGCGCCTCATCAAAGGCGGTCGTTTCCTGTTCGTGTCGCTCCCTGTCGCCCATCCCCCAACCCCCTGCTCCCTCAGCCACCCCCCCGCCGGGATCCCCGCCTCATGTGCTTCAGCTTGCCACACAACGGGCTTTGGAATGGAGAGGCTGCGCGCTTTGTGTCGGCGGGCTCGCGGTCGAACGCTAACAAATCCTCTTTGTCCCGCGTGGGAGTGGTGACGGAGGAGAAGTGGGAGGGGCTATTTGCCGTCTGCTTTCTATTCAAATCCAGGGGACACGCAAGTCTGGAGGGGGGGGGGGGGCAAAAGCTCTGTTTTGAGAAGTGCAATCGGGCAGGAGTACAAGGTGACAAGAGAGAACAAATCCAACAGTTGTCAGCTGTCAACAACCGAGCCTGATTCACACGGAGCTCCTCCTCAAAGTTTTTTTGTTTTGTTTTTCGGGAGGGGGGAAGGGGGGGCCTTATTTCATTAAAAAAAGAATTAAACCTTTCCAAACTCTAGACATGGTGTGTTATTTTGCAGCACAGCAGCAGCAGCAGCAGCAGCAGCAGCAGCAGAAACCCCTTTTCTGCTATTTAAATGCTGCGTTTGATCTGAAGCTTTTCATCGAGGGTTTCCCTCAAAGCCACTTTGACCTGGAAAGTTGTGTGTGTGTGTGTGTGTGTGTGTGTGTGTGTGTGTGTGTGTGTGTGTGTGTGTGTGTGTGTGTGTGTGTGTGTGTGTGTGTGTGTGTGTGTGTGTGTGTCGTTAACAAGTATGTACACGTACAGGTATCCTTCAGTTGAAAACAACTTAAGTGTGAAAGCCTGAGGTGGACATTCCCCCCACACCCCCAGTCAATGTTTTTCAGATTCTTTCCCCTCAGTTCCTACAGCAGCTGTGTGCACTCAAAGATCTGCCGCTGCTTGACTCGACATCATCTCTCTGCTGGTCGCTTTCTAATGCCACTGAGTGCATGTCAAGCTCTTGTGCTCTTCACGAGTGAGTTTAACTGAAGGTTGTGACAGCAATTGAGGGTTCACATGATAGCATAATTTTTTCTCTCTGGTGCTGTTCCTTCATTCACTCTGTTTCTTTTCTTTTTTTTTTTCTTTTAGTGTGGATTAAGAGCTTTCAGTGGGAGGCAGACTAGGGAGAAAGAAAACATCAGCCAGTGTTTCCTGTCACAAAATACATTCTGAACTCAGTGACCTCAGACAAGTGACCAGTGAGGAAGGAGGTGCAAAACAGTGCAAAAGGGACTTGAAAAAAAACTACTTATTCTCCCCAACTTTGCTTCCTGTCTAAATTTGAAAACTTCCTACATACAATTGAGAATTTTCTATTTTTTATTTATTTATTTATTTATTTTAAGAAACTTTTCCAAAAGCACTTTTTTTGTGATTTTTGAACAGCGCCGGGATGTTTTTGAACTGCCAAGTCTTGCCTTGCCTTGCCTCAGCGGCTTGCGGCGCAATTAAAGCACTTTTCGCGGCGACCATGAGGTGAGGCAGCGAGCGGAGCAGCTGTCGGCTGACTCGTCTCCCCGCCGCAGCCTGCCCTCCCTGTCTGGACGGATGCTTTGTCTACCGTCTGGCTCGGCCCCCCCCGCACCCTCCCCCCCTCCTCCCCCCCCGCTCAAATGTTGCTGGCTACGGCGATCCACATTTAACGCAAACTCACGCCGACTATTTTGTTACGAGATCTCGTGTCTATCACTCTCCTACTTGCACGTCCTTTTCTTCCAAAAGTCCCCGCCGCACGCGGAGCTCCCTCCGAGCCCCCTTACACATGACAGTTTCAGACCGCGCCAGCAGAAGCATGTCTTCACCCATTGAGAAAAAAAAAAAAAAAAAAAAGTCTTTATGGCTGACAGATGACAAACGGATCCCTTTCTATCTCCTACGGTGTTTTGAAAGCATGGGCATGCGTAGAAAAGTTACAATGCAGAGCGTTTCGTGAGTGAAATCAAACATGCAGATCCTTCTTTTCCATGTACTCACCTGATGCACGGCCAGAAGTTGGTCAGTGGACGGAAGCGGGGAGAAAAAAAAAAACCCCAACAACTTCCATGTCCGTGTGAATAGACTGTTGACTGCGCTGAATGTGTTTTTTTTTTTTGTTGGATTCCTCTCCGTCGCCCTCGTCCTCCTCCCCCCTTCCTCTGCTGCCCGACTCACACACACAAGTGTCTTTCCCCCTGTCTGATCTCTCACTCTAGCAGGACGGCGGCCGATTTGCCAGTTCAAATCTCACTCTCTCTCTCTCTCTCTCTCTCTCTCTCTCTCTCTCTCTCTCTCTCTCTCTCTGTGCTGTGCTGCGGTATAGTTTCTGCACCCTCCCACACACACACACGCACACACGCACAAACATGCACTCATTTACATACATATGCACGCACGCACACATGGTCACGCACTTGCTCACACATTCTCTCCCTCCCCCCCCTCTCTCTCTCACACACACGCACACTCACATTGCTCTCTCTCTCTCTCTCTCTCTCTCTGTCTCCCTCTCCCTCTCCCTCTCCCTCTCTCTCTCTCACACACACTCACTCGCTAGAACATTGCTATGGGTAAAAGTTACTGAACTGCTCCACTTTTTTTTCTGCTGCATGAACTATATATGAGGTCATTGATAGACACACGGTCATGTGTGGAGCAGCGAGCGCCGTGATTGGACGGAGGCCCGCGAGCTGCGTGGGGGCAGGGCCTGCTGCCATTGGTGCGGGACGCAGACCATTGAAAGCAGAGGCTTCGTGAGTGAATGACCGCAACAGTGGGTGGAGTTTAGGTGACACTGCTTCGTGTGTGTGTGTGTGTGTGTGTGTGTGTGTGTGTGTGTGTGTGTGTGTGTGTGTGTGTGTGTGTGTGTGTGTGTGTGTGTGTGCGCGCAAAGGATCGCGCTCTATGTGCCTCTTGACTTCGTCACTTCCTTCGTCCCTTATAGATCTGCTGTTGTGACTTCAAAGTCTTCCCCTACTGCCGTCTTCTTCTTTTTTCTTTTTCTCTCTCCGCTGGGTGGAAAGTCATCTGAGCGTTAGCATCGTAGCTTGGCTAGAGGACAATACTGGCAAAATTAGCATGCATGGTAGTTTGACACGGGATGTTGCACATATTTCAACCCGTCAGATTCTTCTTCTATTAAAAGTCTATATTCTATTAAAATGTTGCTTGATGTCGGTGTTCTTCTTAAAAATCTTCAAATATCACACACTGAACCTCTAAAGTCGGGGCAGGCAGGCCGCCAATTGGGGACCACTGGTGTAGGTGGCTGCTTAAACCATCACTGCACTGTGAATTGCGCTAACTAAACACAAGCTAACATTAGCAAGGCGCAGTGTCAAAAGGTAGCGCTACGGCTACTGCTCCTCCAGACTTAATAAACCACACATCCTCACACGTCTGACGTTGCACTTGCAGTTTCTCCTGCTTGGTGACTTTGCCGAGAATCTCAGAAGCATCAGACCTCAGCAAGTCATAGTTGAGGCGGAATTGGCAGGTTGGTTGCTCGCTGAAGCACGCTAATCTGAGTGAATGCTATGAACCAGGCTTTTGTGCCCGTGGCATTTCAGAGGGAGTCATGCTTGATCTTTCTGGGGCACATGGAAACTAGGACATTGCGCTGCGCTGTCATATGTAATATATGAGTTGAGGGTTGTGTGCATGTCTGTATGCAAACGAAATGGTGAAATGGGACTTTCACACAAGAATTGGATGAAGGATATGCAGTGTCGTCGTCGCGGGGATCCGTCAGCGCACACATGCCGCCGTGCCCCTCTCCTGCCGAGGGAGAGTGAGTGAAAAAGGAGGGGACGAAATTCTCATCCTTGCCTCACAACCCCAGAGAAAGGCAGGATCTTGATATCACAGCAAACTGGCAGCGGGCACTGCGGAGCAGATTAGATCTGCCTTTGCCTTTGAAGTTTATTTTCCAGCCACTGTGCTTTGGCAAATTCCATCAAGTGTTGGACAGAGCCGTGATAAGGGAGGCGGGCTATGATTGCAGCTGCACTAAAGGCCCCTTATTTGAAGAATGAGATGATGCACTCTCAAACAGCTGCTAAGTCACCAATAATTTTTCTCTCTGTCGTTCGCAGCTATTTTTTTGGGCAGAACGACACTTTTGCCAAGTGCGCTTTCACGTTGGGTTGTCCCAGGTCTCGACTCGAATGGGTGGATTGTGATTGTTTCCACACCTTTGTGTGGTTTTGGTGACCACTGTCACTCCATGTGTGCTCTGGAGTGATAACATGATTCTCTCAGGGCACTTGGAGATGCAGTTGGCTGAAATTTAGACCTTTATTTAAAAACGAAGTTGCTCCGTTGACTGACTGCTACCGTTTGCTCCAAACCAAACTGTCGGAACTGCAGACAGAGTCCTGCTGTCATGATCTGTTTGTTTGAACTTCCTGTTTTATTTCTTTGTCTTAGCTTGTGTTGTCTCCAGTGTTCTTCACTGCTTTTTTTTCCTGATTGTGGAAGGTCTTTTCTCCGACCATTGTTGCGTACCTAATGCTTTTCACCTGTATCTTCTTTCCAGGTATATTTAAGACCTGCCCCCTGTTGTCTTCTGTCAGATGTCCATGTAAATCCGTATGGATCATGTGTTAGTTTCTCGTGTTTCATGTTTTCTTGACACGCATAAAACCCTCATCATCGCACATTAAAACCCCTCTCTATGTGCCGGTAGTCCCTGTCTATATGTTCGCTGTAACCTTCTGTGCCTTCTACTGCCTGGCTTTGCTGACTTTTGCCACTCTGGTGGCGGCCATCGAATAGACACTCTCATTTCTGATTGGCCACTTTAAACGGCTCCTGTAAGAGATAAGTTGAGGAACAGACACTCATTTTTACTTTATTCATTTATTGAACGGCTTCATAGTAATTGATAGTTTACTGACTTGCTACGACACAAATCAGCGTCTATCCGCTTATCTATCTGAAATCGGTTCAATTGAAACCAACATGTACACGGCTTAGCAAAGTAGCAACTATTTATTTACTAATTTATTTATTTATTTATTTATTTTTGTAACGCTTGCATTGATCACATAGCAGTTAAACAAGTGTAAAAAGCTGATGTTAATATCAATGTTTCTTTTTTTTTATACTTTAACTAAGCAGATTGGTGATATATTTCTGGTGACTGGTAGCATCGATCTATCCAAGCAAAATGTCAAACAACCGTGTTTGTTTCTGAATTTTCTTTTAATGTTCTGAAGCAGCCAGTCTGTTCCCATCTGCTGCTGTTTGATAGGACATTTCTGCCACGTGAAAAATGTGTTCACATGATGTTCACATTCAAGCACATGAGTGCAGTTTACCTAGCTTGGTGTGACGTTGAAAAGGCATGTTGCATATATGTTTAAAACTAAAGATGTATGGATCCAAAGAACCGATTTTCAGCCATTGATCTGACGCCACCACCGAGCTGATTCCCTCATTTCAACGGACTCCTCGATCAAGCGCTTGAATTTGTTATTTGCTGATCTAATCATTCTTGCTCCCCCTGTCCCATCACATCGCGGCCGCAAAGGGAATGTGATCACGATCAAATTAAGGCCTGGACAGGAGCAACAATCGTTAGATCAGAAAAAAAAATCCAAGCGCTGGATCACGGTGGCCATTGAAATCTGGAAGTGGGATGAGGGAGCTGATGCTCTGTCATGCGCGAGACTCTCTCCTCCAGCGACCATCAGACGGCCAGTCACTCCCACGGGAAGAATACTTTTTAAATGACGCCTCTGAAGAAGACAGCAGGTGACAGTCAAAACACGTCGTGTATTTGAAAAATCGTTCCTATTCCCTTTTTGGTCTTTTTTTTTTTTTTTTTTTTAAAAAAAGGATCTTTACCATTATAAAGATTCTTAAGGTTGATCGGCTCTGTTGTACGACGCATGCTGTATGTATTTTTACTCGGCATCATGACTTGCGTATACAGAAGTTTCCCAACTTGGGATCAATAAAGCATTCTGCTGTATTCTATTGCAGCTTTGCCCTTTTTAGTCGGCCGGGTTGTGCGAACGGAGGGAGAAAACAAAACCAAAACGGCGGCATTCTGCTGAGCGCAGAGCTAACTGGAGCAGGAGGATGACAGTGTTTGGTGAGGTTCACAGCTGTTATTCTTATAGGCCGTGAGCGTGAGAGGAGCTAATGCCATCTGACAGTTCTGGAGCAAGAAGAGGAGGGCTGGACAGGAGGGGGTTTGGGGGGGGAGGGGTTCGCTGCGTTATTAAGAGATAGAGAGGATGAGAGTGTGTGTGTGTGTGTGTGTGTGTGTGTGTGTGTGTGTGTGTGTGTGTGTGTGTGTGTGGGAGGGGGGAGGGGGGCGGGGGGGCGTTAATGAGAGAAACGGGGAAGGAGCGAGGTTAGCAAGGGGAAGGGCTGGAGATACTGAAGGCATTATTATTAGTCACGGCAGAAAATCTCTTTTCATCGGTGGGATGTTTCAGCTTAAATCCCCGACATTTCTTAAAAAAAGAATAATAAAAAAAAAAAAAAAATGAGCGTTTGATGTCTGGACCTTAAGAACGCTAGCTGACGCTGAGAATCATAGTCTTGGGTAACACGGGCAAGTTTGGCAAGGCAAGTTTATTTGTGCAGCGCGTTTCAGACGCAATGCAAGTCAAAGTGCTTGACATCAAAAACAAGACCAAATGTTTTAAAAGAAGGGAGACCGTGTAAAATCAACTCGGAGCAAAAGAATGAAACAGGTTGGCGTAAAAGCTCGAGCTGAGAAGACCATGAGACAATAAATAAAAACACCACAATAAACATAAAAGACAAAGCAGGAAAGTGAAAGTTACAGTGAAGTGTAAGACACCAATTACGGCTGTAAAATCAATTTGATAAAAGGCAGAAGTCTGAAAGAAAGTCTTCAGTCTGGATTCACAGGAGCCGAGAGTTGGAGCAGATCTGCAGGTTTGTTTCCGGATATGTGGGTCATAAAAACTAAAAGCTGCCTGCTACTCCATGTTTAGCTTTGACCCTGGGGACTGAAAGCAGACCTGAACCTGACGACCTGACAGGTTTAGGTGGTTCGTAACGTAAGAGCAGATCAGAAATGTGAGGTTCAATCCTGTCTGCTGGGTGCTGTTGTACAAATTCTGCCCCTGTGCAAATTCAAAATGTCGCTTTGATGAGCCGCATTTGCACCCGTTAGGGTAAGAGCATCTAGAAAAGAACCCTCGCCTTGGAAAACAGAAAAATAACAAAGTCATAATGAAGGTCATCGATCTAACCTCCAGAATGCTTCCCGGAGAGGAATTGTTGCTAATGTTGTCGTCTGAGTGGTATTGCAGTGTTACAGACAAGACAGACAAAAAAAAAAAAAGAAAAAAGAAAAGGTCTGAGGTGGACGACACAGATCGCGAGTAGTGGGCGTAAAGAGCCAAGTGGGAGCCCGCCCTCATTTCACAGGTCCCATTACTGCAGTAGAGAGCGAGCGAGGCGGAGTCACCCTGCTGCCGAACTGTTTCTACTGGAGCTCAACCTCCAAGCCCTTCCTTTAGCTTTGCTCATGTTTGTCGCGTTCTGCCTCCCTGCGTCTCTGTTGGTTCTCGCCTGCCGCTCTGCTTCCTCCGGCAGTCCAAGAACATGCGTGCGAGGTGAACAGGGAGCCGTAACTTGGCCGTGGGTGTGAACGGTTGATGTGTTTTTTTTACGTGTCCGCGGCGTGACCCCCTCCTTCGCCATAAGACAGCTGGGCCAGGCTGCAGCACCCGCACAACTCTGAGTTTTCACCCAACTATGGAGTATCAAGAGAAAAAAAGTGACCTTTTTTTCCCCCTCCGTGCAACGTACTCGACGTTTGACCATTGACGGCAGAGAGATCTTTATTAGTAACAAAGTTGAAGGCGCTGGAAGCACATTGGATGAGTAAAGGTCCAGTGTGTAAAATTTGTCTTGATTTATGTTTTTTATATTGATAAAAAGCTTGACATCCTGCCCATAACTACAGTAGGTTAATAAAAGTGTATACCTGCAGTAGAATAAAAGTAGAACTTAGAGCGGTGCTCATATATATGAGAATACACATGGAACAATGAGGGTCTTGCTACTAGTGAGCTGCCATCTTGTGCCGCCATTTTTGAAGGAAGGCGCCTCACAGTGGACTAAATATGACTTTTTTTTTTTTACACACTGGACACTTAAGCATCAGAGGGCCGTCGGCTCACATGTTCAGATTATTAAGTCCACTCTGATGCTTCTTTCAGTTCTTTGTTTTGAGATCTACCTCTTGCCGTGAGTGAGTAAACGAGTCGGTTAAAGCAAATTGCCCGTCTGTTGAAAGGAGGTAGTGTGGCACTGCCCTCTGGTGTTGAATGTTGGTATGAGGCCGACCTCTGCAGCCTTTGGATACTCATTTGTTTGCTGTTGCATCTGCTTCAGTTAATGGTTCA
Source organism: Nelusetta ayraudi (assembly GCF_046127955.1). NCBI lineage: Eukaryota > Metazoa > Chordata > Actinopteri > Tetraodontiformes > Monacanthidae > Nelusetta > Nelusetta ayraudi. The sequence continues at coordinate 3,132,087 of NW_027466142.1, forward strand.
ATGACAGACGGAGGGGCTGCAAATATTGTTGCCATTCGTACAGCCGGCCCACTAACACTTCAGCTTACCTAAACCTGTTTGTCCATATGCTGGCTGTTCATTCAGCCCTGCTTTGAGGCTGCTCATTAGACTGCTGGACTTCTCTCCAACCCAGAGTTTTGGAATGCCGGTAGCACATGCAGTTGTCATATCAAGGATTTGGTAATTATGATATAATAGGTTTCAGCAGTCTCGCTCACTCTCTCTCTCTCTCTCTCTCTCTCTCTCTCTCTCTCTCTCTCTCTCTCTCTCTTTAATCATGTGCATTAGATGATTACAACATTGCAGTGTTATTACTACACTAGATGTAAAAATGCGAAAATTGAAGTCTAGGCTATTTTGTGTACCATTTTGATTTTGTCTCAATGTCGCATAGGTCACCGGGTTGGAACAAATCTAGAAGATAAATATTTTTCTATTTGAATAATATTTTTTCTTCTCTTTTCAAAAGAGAAATAAATATATTATTCCCTAAGAAGCATTTCGCGTCATACCATTATATTTTCCGATTTTCAGAACAAATGAACCGGAGAGAAGTGGGTTTTCTTAGAAAGAAACCATCCTCTTGTTTTCTTGTGTTGCAAGGACGTCGCCTTGTGAAGCATCCTGTGTTCCCAGTTGGACGGAAACGGCGTAAGTGCAACGTGTGGGTAAATGTTGGTGACTGCTCCAAAATCAACTGCATTTAGTGCCTTAAGAATGATTTGCGCAGTACAGATGCATGAGGAGTCCTAAAAACTTTTCTCACCAGTGGCTCAGAGCCTGCGATACAACCGGTTCTGTAAGTGGCCTTCCATACTCAGAGGGGAGAACAGGGTCAGTGCAGACTATTCCTGTTCGTCTTGAGGCTCTTTTGTTCTAAGCATTCCCCTTTTCCACCGAGCTGGTTCCAGTGCTCGCTCCAGAGCCAGAGCCTGACTTAGCACCAGTTCTTCATGTCTCCACCACAGACACTGGCTCCAGCTGCCCAAAACCAATACTGAGCAAATTGCAGCCATTTTTGAAAGTTGTGTTTGGTGCATGGCACCTAGCATATCTAGCAATATAAACAGGTTCACTGGTAACTGGTTCATGACAAAGCCCTCTGGTAATAATGAAATCACAACAACGCATGATGAATTGATCAAGACTTTGAAAAGATTGAAAAGAACTACATATATCTCAATGCTGTTTTAGAGCCTGTTTCTTCTCCATTAAAGTAAAATACATTCTGACCACTACAATTAATGATGCATGAAGTCGAGATTGCTACATTATTCATTATTATTAGGTTCAGGAGGGATGTGGTACTCTTTGCCGTGTCTTTTTGCGTTACTGGCCCACCAACTAAGACGGACAGTATGAAAAATGAAATGAGAACTTGCGTATTTCTAGATAAGTTGGCTGCTAGCTACTAGCTGCTAGCAAGGAGGAGCTTTGGATAGAGCAGGTAGGGGAGGGGAGAACAGAGCTGAAACAGCTTCTTTTGTAAGGCCTCAGCTCAAACTAGAGTTTTTTGACCAAACAAACTTTGTTTGTTGTTGGAAGTAGACATATTAGTACCCCTTCAACATAATCAATTACTCTGTTAAAACTTGGGAAGAAAACTTGAATAGTGAAAATGTGTCAAGCAAGGAGCTCGCCAAATGAATGCAGATGAAATGTGTGATGCCCATCCTCAGGTGGCCCGCTGGGTCTCGCCCTTCACCACGGCGTCACTTGAAAGCGCCGGTGGCTTCCCGCTCGCCGCCGCTGCCTTCGCGGTTAAAGGCAATACGGCTGATTGTGTTGTTCATCTTCACTGCGTGTGAGAAAAGGTGCTGAGGTCAAGGGTGACATATGGCCCCTCGCAGTCTCCTCCCTCGGCAACGATCAAGTTTGATTTCCAATGGCTATTGACAACGAGCAAGGTTACTCCATCAGATTCCACAAGCAGCGGTGCCTCCTGTTGGCATTGAGGTGGACCGGTTGAAAATAACCACCGAGGTTTTGGCTTCATTCTGATCATTCCCTGATGTCTCCTCTCAGCGGAGGATATTCATGATCCAATTTGCATGTACACATGTATGTGATGATGACACCTTTCCGAGGTGCTTCCTTTAAGCCTTGCCTTTAACACAGTGACATATGGTGGCAGACTCTTAAGGTATTAGTGTTAGGTAAATGAGGAGACAGTCGGTCTGCCTTTGATCCCTATGAGTTACTACACGTCTTTATAGTTTTCAATACTCAGCACTTCACCCAGTTTGACAGCAGCCGTGTTGCTCTTTCAGAGAGGGAGGCACGCGTTATTGCACCATCATCCTGTGTACTGTCACCCGCTTATCTCTGATACATTTGAATGTGAAAAGCCTCAGATAGGTGACTTAGTGCTGGAGGGCTCATCAGCATGCATGTGGGGGATGGTCCTGTTGGTGGTTGGGGGAGGTCGCCTGTGAGAATGAGCAGCACCATTAGCAGGGTGGAGCCCTTGAGAAGGTGTTTGACTGTTTAGGACAGGTTTTTGGCCAGTGTGGTTTGAGTTCACAGGTAGAGGTTATGATCGGTTATGGATGAGCACTGGCGCAGATAACACAAAGCGCTGTGGTGTTTGACTGGATTTTTCTCAATATGGTGCTCTCGCTAGCGCATTGAGCAGGATGAAGGACCAGACCCCATCGGATGGTAAGATATCTCCGTAGCGCTCATATGTTTGAAATTTTATTGTAATATAATAATGGCAGAAAGGGGCACACGTGCGCAAAAAAAATTAAAAAAATGTCAGTGGTAAAATAATTGGGTGATTAGTTCATGAGCTGTATCTCCCAGGTACTGTAATTCTGTGATCAATTACATTTATGTTAAAATCCAGAAGATTTCTGGTTGCCATACGAAAAACATCAGTTGCTGTGAGAGGTTTCTGTAAAAGTTGGAACAACTCTTGCTTCTGCATTTCTATCAAACTGTATCGGTAACTGCCAGGATTTGCTAGTAACTCAAATGAAAGAGTTACAGCATTGACAACAAAATATGTGCCAGGTTTTAAGACTCTATACACACTTGAGAGCAGACAGCCAGCAACACCAACAAAGACACCAAGAAGAGCTTTAACTAATCTAGAAAAAAAAAAATCAATTGTTTTCATTGTTTAAACACAACAACAGTCAAAATGTGGGTGAAAATAAAAATATCTCCTAGACAATCATTATTTCTGCTGTGCTGTCTCATGTTGACTTTCAATTCTTCTTCTTCCTGGCTGCCTTGAGTGGGATATTAAATCAACACATTTGATTAATTAATTATAGTATTGATGGACAAATGTGTGTATCTGGTCCGAGCCTGCAGTGAACCAACCCTTTTAAAAGCACTGCTCCAAACTAGACATGATAAAAAAATAAATTAAAAAATCTGGACCTTTGAGGAAGAGGCAAAACATATGTATACGTGTGTATATATATATATATATATATATATATTTTTTTTTTTTAATCTTGCTCTGTTTTTAACCAAGCTAATGGTGTATTTTACTTCAACCTCCCCCCCCCCGACCCACGACATCAATTAGTTGAGATCTGCGCATTTTGTCCCTTTAATTCTGTGTTTATGCCTGGACATGCACTTTGGTTTGCCTTCACCAGAGCCAGAGGGAAGGCTGATTTAGGAGAGGGCTGGAGTGGGGGTCTATTGTTGAATGGCAGCAGAAAGGATCCGTTCCACTCAGATAACCCCTGGCTGTCATTAAACCTCAAGCCAAGCACTGATCCCCAGGGCTTGAACTGCAATCATGTGACCAGGCAGTAAAGTGACCACTGCTGTTGCTCTGCTGAGGCCCGAGTCAGTGAGAGGCAGGCTGTTAAGAGGAGAGGTTTCAGTGAGAGACAACAGAGGGAGGGAGTGAGGAAGAGAAAGCAAAGAGTCATGAGGAAAACAGGCCCGGTGGCTTTTCTTTAGGCAGGTCCAGCGTGAATGGGGTCCAGGCTGACTGGGAGAAGTATGAGATGGATACATGGGAAGGTAAGGGGCTTTTTTTTATCAGCTAAACCTAGCATGTTTAATTCATTTAGGTGGTGTGTTTTTAGCCTCGTTCTGTCGGCCCCTGGCATCATCCCTTCTGTTGGATTTGCACGGGGCATCATATGAAAGTACTTTCTGCGATACTGTGATACTCTAGGAAACAACACATTACACTAGATTTGAATGTCATTAATTAATGCCATACGAAATAAAGTCAACGGCTTAGTTTGAAACAGAGAATGCTTTTTAGAGTAAACAGCTGCTCGCTGCATTCACGCAATAGTGTTGAGTTGTTAAAGATTCTTGACCGGTCAGCAGATGAATTATATGCCAGGTTTTCATTGGGATTAATGCCTTGGAGTGCTTTGTTTATGTGTGGTCTGATAATGTGTCTCCGTGCGGGGAGAGAATGGCATAGTGCACTTCTGTGCGCATTGATCTTTGGTTTAGGGGAAGAAAGAAAAAATCAGTACTGTTGCCATGATGAAAATCACCCTATTGCCCAGTCGACACACACACACACACACACAGAGCCACAGCCTGCTTTTATTTATTTTAACAATCACACCTCCTGCAGTGCAGTTTCAAACAAATGCGCTGGGCCGCCTTCCCTTGAACTCTACCGCATTGTTCTTCCAAGACGGCCTTTTAATTCTATAATTCCTTTGTAATCCCAGCGAATGATCTGAAACGCAGGAATCAGACATTCTCTTTTATTGGCGGCTTAGTTCTACAGCTGGGAGGACCCACCCAACCCCCCTCCATTCCACTTCTGTTGCAGGAATTTGGAATGTGATCTTAAGATGAAGTCCACATGGCCCAGCATAATGACTCATCAAATGATCCCGGGCCGCCTCGCGTCATTTGATAAGCGCTTATCTGGGCCCGGCGCGTCGATCGCACGGTTTCCTCCAAAGATTCACGCCGCTCGTGATTCTTCTCTTTGCCAGATCACTTGCCAGGCTTCCGATAGCGTGTGTTTTTATTTTGCCTCCTGCGAGGACTTTGGTGTGGCATGTGGGAGAACCGTGTTACTGTATTCGTCCCCTCCCCCTCACCTGAATACCACCCATGTGGTTTGCACTCCGGTTGAAAGAGGGAATTAAGTCTTTATTTCTTCCGCTGTGAGCTGCTGCTTCGCTCACTAGTTGGAAGGAAGCCCCTCTGTTGTGTTATATGTTGTCGAGAGAGTAAATACATTAAAAAGAACGAAAGAATTGGAAGCAAGCAGAGAGAAATTTGGGGGTTAAGGGTTATTTATGTAGATGTAGATGCAGGCGACAGAAACTGTCTAAAAATCAATATTAACAGTGGGGGAGGTCGGCACTCCGGTGACTCTGTAATTCAGCCTGTAAATAGCCAATGACAGAGGACGTTCTTGGCAGCCAATGAGGCTCCTTTTGCCGACTTGCGGTGATGGACATGTGGCAAGCTAGACATCAAGTCCATTATGCTTCAGATCTTTGTCTTTTGAGGGTGTATTATTTCAACTGCCCTGCACCTTTCCGCTGAAACACACACACACTCACACACACACACTCACACACACACACACACACAGGACAGCGCTAACTGGGTGTTGTGCAAATGCAGTTTCTTGGCCACTTCCACGGCATGAGTTGTTTAGCACAGCAGAATTGTGGCTATTTTAAGTGTTGCACTAGACCTTTTTACGGATTTCCAAATATTAATATTTCCAAAGGCTTTTTTGGTGTTGGGTCTTTTAATGTGGGAAGCAAAACTACTATATGTATAATACAAAGTTTAAATTAGAATATAAATACAAGTTTATTGTCATTTCATTTGTCTTCCTCATTCATTGTAGAGCTTTCAATATGAATTTCTGTTACAAAGGCGAGGTTGTCAAACTCAGTGTATAGAGTTGTGTCCACTAACTTTGGTCCTTCTGTGTTCCATGCATGGTACATGAAGAACAATTAAATTAAAAAAAAGAATAAAGGAATAAAATAGACATTAGGCTTTTTCATTTTTTTATTATTATTATTATTTTTTAAACATTTTTTAAGATTAATTTGGTGAGATTAAAATCTCTGTTCTGAAGAAAGGCCATTTAAGGAGCACACCGCCAACAATGCACAAGAGGAAGCTGAGTGAAGCAATTAGAAACAACTAAGATCATTAAGAATTGAAAACAATCTACATCACAAAATAATTTAAGCTCAGTTTAATAATAGGGACAAATAGCGTTGCATAACAAAATGTTGAGCTCCTTGTCAGACTTTAGTAAGACACCTTGAAATAATCTTCAATGCAGCTCAACGCAAACAAACCCGAAAACGTGACAGCCTTTAAAGCCGTGGCCTTTTTGCACATTATTTAACAAAGCAGAATCACCTGTGGCTTCTATTAGCATAACATTTGTTATGTAGTCTATCTTTGGTGTGGTCAGACTCAATGCTAATGATTCAGCCTCTAAGCCTGAGCGAATATTATCAAGACGGCAATGTCAATGGGTTGCCATTGTCTTGTGGATGAGGCATGTCTGCAAATGCATACATGGCAACCTTAAAGATTAGCATCACACTGTGCCTGTAGGATTGCAGGGCCTGGTTCTTAACATACGGCGGGCCGCAGTATTAGACGTGCGTCCATGTGCACGGAAGATCCCAGGCAGTGGCCACCCAGGCGGAAGAGATACGTTTCAGAAAGCAGTTTTAAGAAGGAGAAAGGTATGGAAGACAGGAGGTGGAATGGAGGGAGGATGGGGAGGAGGGGGGCTGACGGCCCGCAGTGGAAAAGTACAGCAGATTCCTGCAACCCCCGCTCCCTGTCTCAGCTGGACATGATTGTGATGGAAAGCCTGGGACAAAACCCTGAAGAGAAAATTCCTTCAGCAGCAGGCCTTGTTGCTTTGTCGGCTTCTTTAAAGGGCTCCCTTACACTATACATTTGTATTGTGCATGCATGTTGTGGAGAATAGGCAGATTTGGTGCTGGTAGATTTCTGTTCTCCTGCGTGATCTGCCTCGCAGGAGGGCAAACGGAATTCAAAGCTGGCTATTGTCAAGTGTTACCTCTTCAGGCCTAAATTTAACTGAGTTCACAGGAAAAAAAAGTCCTGCAAAGTAACAAAAAAAAAAAAAAAAGCACAATGCCCAGTCGACGGATTCTACAACCCGGAATGTTTGTTTGGCATCAGTGGGATATGAGGCCCTCATTCGTCTTAAAATGCTTGACTTGCATTTTCTGGTTTGCGTTAAAGTTTGCAATGAAACCCAGGTTGACCCCTGGGAAACAATGCAGCCTTTTAATGGGCCTTGGAGGGGTGTGTGTTTGCACAAAAGCTGGAGATAGCAGAGGGAGGGTGGGTCCCAAGACGCGGAAGGGTTCAACGTCATGTGTCTTTCAATCATGTTGAATGCATGGAATTAACTGGGTTTGTTATTCAGACAGTCAGGACATTTAACTTTTAGCTCACTTTTTAACTTTCACATAATGCAATGCTTGCATTGAAGTCAAAATAATTGAATTAAGGGCTTCTCTATACAACTCCATTGGGAATAAATTACATTTAAATGGAAATTTAGTTTAGTTTATGCCGTCTGCGTTTTTGTGTGGCGTTCACGTCTTGTTTCCTGCTCAAAACATTACGTGACGGTCATGAATATTTAAATGTTTTCAGCGGGAGGAGAAGAAGGATGTGACAATCAAACATCAAGTGTGAAGGCGTGAATCGGCCAATTTATATTGGTGGCCATGCACTTGAAAGACGGGGTGATAGATTTGACAAATCAGCCTGAGTCAAGGCAACAACAGCCATTGTGTCTTTCCCTCGCCGAAGGAAGTCAGACGTTTCACATAGGGTGCCCAGTATGTATGCCTCTATTGTATTGTGGGAAGATGACAAATGGTCAGCAAAAGAGAGAACAGTTGTTGACTGGATTTTAACAGTGTGCTTTCATTAAAGATATTCTCATTGTAGATGGGCAGAAGTAACAAAGGACTTCCAGATCATTCAAAATTATCCTCCAAAGTGGTTGTTGTTGTTTTTTTTTGTTGTTTTTTTTTTACAACATGTTAATGTTTGAAAGGCTTTAAGTTAGAAAAAAAAAGTCAGAAAATATTTTAAGATAAAATACAAGTATTTTCAAAAAGTGTCCATAATGTCCAGGTCAACCTGCTATTGGTACAAAGTTGCCTTTCTAGGGAAATAACGGCTGACAAATAGGAAATGCCTGGGATCCAGTGGTGTTTTAAACTGATTCTCGTGCATGTTTCATTACAGAGTGTCAGGCGATGTCAACCATACAAACCATTAAGTGGCCATCTAACCCTAAAGTTGCAAGTTCTGCTGGCCAATCAGAATTCTGAGGGGGGGAAAAAAATGCACATTACTGAAAATGTCAAAACACTGTTGTCGCCAATAGCTAAAACAGTGCACGCTGCAAGAAGAAGTCAAAGTTAAATGACTTTTTTTTTTACAAGATGCACTTAGGGGATGCAGTCACACACTTGCATAGTGCACACAAAAGACAGCTTTAAAGAAAACGCCCAAGCACCAGACTCATTTACTAAGAGCGGTTTGGTGTACAAAGAGTGAAGTGACCGTGGAAATACGTGGTACACCAGGCCAACACTGGATGTGGAAACAATCACCCGTGTATCAGATAAACATACTGAACAACTAGAAGGCCTGCGTGTCTGAGATTAGCTCTGCTAAGCAGTGCAGAAAACACAGGTAACGATGAGATGGATGAGATAAACCATCAGATGCAGTATCCCGTTTGGTGCTTACAGCTGGGCTTCCTGACAACACGCACGTTCTAGAGGAAACGGGCAGGCTGCAAGCTAGCGTGGATCGCGATGGTTAGCTACTTGGTGTGCAACTTTTTTTTTCTTAAACTTTATTAGCCCTGGTACTAATCACCCGGCCGCCCTGAATATCGTATTGTCGTCACAGCATTATTAGTTTAGTGGCTCAAGTGAGTGAGTTGCTGATGTCGCTGGTTAAACTGTAGTTTGCAGAGCTTTTCAACAACCCCCGCGTTTTCTGTTGTGTGTCAAAGTCCTTTATGTCTGTAAAGGCCTTTTGTAAAGGGACTTAATATTTCACATTTTCTCAGAGCGCTGTTGCATTCCGATGTTAGTGGTGTATAATTACTGAATGGAAACCCAAAATACACGCTCATGATGTTTATGTTCACAATTATGCTAAACTTGGCACACAGCCATGACTATTTCTATTTTGTATTAATTCGTTTTGTATTTGATGTATTTTATTTTGAGTGATATTGAATGAATGTATCTGACGGAAAGAAAAGTCTTTTTGGTGGGGATTTCTGCCAGACTGAAACAAACAGAAAAACCCAAAACAAAACTATATACCGCTCTTCGATCACTCGGTTTCAGTATAGAACAAGCCTACATTCCAGAATGAATCCACACTTTGTTGCGTCACACCTGGTTTCCGTGAGTATTTTTGCAACAGCAGGCAGGACAGAATGGGGGGAGGTCACAAGGATTCACAAAGAAAATGCATGGATTCATTCATATTTGGACGTATTCATTTGGCGTGCAGACATGGTCTGTGTTCAAACGTACGTCAGGTTTCATGATGAGATCCACGCAGATCTTTGTGCACGGGAGTCAGTGAAAGCTTTAAATGGTCAGAAACTGATTTAGGTCTTTTGAGATATTTGTAGTTGTGCTGGCTGCTTAGTCGGCTTTTTTATTTAACATTAGGTTCGGAAATCGACCTTAACATGCGTCTAATGAAGAAGTCAATGGAAAACGCAAAAGATGGATTGAAAAGATGAAAAGAATCAAGTGTGCAAATCAGATGTTTTTCTCAAGCTGCTCGTTTCCAATGTTAACAACAAATAGTGAAATGGAGTTGTTGTTGGTTTTGTTAAACAGGGAAATGTAATGGGACATCTGTGCTTCATCATGGCACAGAACAGCTGGCCCCAGTGTGAGTGCACTCAGCCCAGTCCTGATGATGTGTGTTTATATTGGCGGGGTTGCCAGTTTCTTTTAATCCAACTTTCCAATTTTTATTTGTTCAAATAAAATGGCAACATGCCCATTTTTGGGGAAGATAAGATATGTATTTGTTTAATTTGCACTGTGGTATCACTTCGACAAACAGCAGCTGCTTTAAAATGTTTCAAAATTTAAAAACCAATCCAAATCTTCATCAAAAAACCTCTCAATTCTAAATCCTTTACTTCTTGGCGTTTATTTTTCTTTGTTCTATTGTTGCATACTGAAGGTGTGCTTTACATCTGCGGCTGTGGGCAGATTTTTGTCGCTGTTGAAAAGCTGCCTCTTAATTTGCTTCTCAATTATTGCATCGCCAACCAGTATCTATGACATGCGGGAGGGAACCTTCTCCCTTTGAAAGGCGTTAATCGCCCTGTGAAGAAAGCGCAAAGGCAGATCTTCAGCCTGGTGCTGGTGCAGGTTTAAAGTATGTTCAATGTTGTTTCAACTTGCGAAAACAGCCAAGAGTCGTTTTCTTTTCACAGCCAGAGTTGCCTTGGGAACCATGTCATAGCAACACTCTGTATAGCCCTTTTGTACTGTAGGGACCATTTGCAGTTGCTGTCACCTTTTCTCCTTATCGTGGCATTGATGCTGACTCGTCATCTCTGACAGGGGCAACAAATTAAGTACTTGCTCCTCTGCTGTGTTAATAAACAAAACCTCATTTATATTTCACTTTACTTCCAAATGGGAATCTTAGTTCAGGATGTGGTACCCTTGTGTTCATGTGACTGAATACATTATGACTGTATGACTTTTCTTGTTTGTTTGTTTGTTTGTTTTATTCAGAGGATGTTTATCTCCACATCTGTCAGGGATGTTTCAGTGTCTGGATGTTCAGCACTCTGCAGATGATCACCATCATGTGCACTGCTGTTCTGCATGATGAAATAATTAACTTGTTCATTGAGGGAAGTTTTCCTCATGATGTTATTTTACAAAATCACACATTCTTTTTCTTCTTCTCACCCTTTATGTTGATTCTTTTCTTCTTCTTTTTTTCAAAACTGGGACCCCTCCCACCCAGTCCTCAGTGGAGGCAGTTTGCACTTTGTGGTCCACCAGAGGCCACTCTAGCAGCACTTTCCCCGGCTGACTTCCACTTCAGTGTGTGTGTGTGTGTGTGTGTGTGTGTGTGTGTGTGTGTGTGTGTGTGTGTGTGTGTGTGTGTGTGTGTGTGTGTGTGGAGAGAGTAGAGATAATGCTTAGTGTCGTGGACAGCAGAGAATTCACTCGAGTTCTTAATCCTGTGTTTTCTCAATGAGTCGTGGTTCATATTTGCCGTCTTTACAGTTTGAACAACAACTGCACTGATCAATGAAGTAACTTCGACAAGAGGCGCTCTGGATGTGGGCCATTTCTCTTTGTCTACACTGCTTATAGCTGCTGCAGTTTGTCACGTAATCGCCAATAGGGAAATCAATTTTAAGTGAATACAGCCGCCACAGTTTCCTCCTGTTGTAGTCACTTTTTTTCATGGTCAGCAAACTGTTAAACACGTCATGTTTTATTCAAGCCGTCATTTACTTCGGAACATTCTTTTCCTACTCGGAGATGCCGTGTTGTCGTTTTTTCCTTCCATCCAAAATTGCTGAAATGAATTCTGTCCAGTCGGCGCTCTTAAGAACAGATACCAATTAAGGACAGAACGGGTTTAAATAAGTGAGCCCAGGGTTTGAAAAACATACTGGTACATCATAAATGAAACGGGTGACAAATCAGAACCAAAGGTCTTTTTCACAGTTCTTGACTTGGGCAACAAATCCCTTGTGTTGTACCTTCAGATGTGTCTCTGTCCACTGTCCTGCTGTCTGTTGCTCCTCTTAACACTGTGACTTCCTTATTTTATTTTATTTTTTCTGCAAAAGCACGGGTGAATTATTTGGACGCAACACAAACATCGCACGCGCAAAAAAACAAACAAACAAAAAAAACAACGCCTTGCACGCTCTTGTCATTTTTATTTATTTATTTATTTATTTATTTTCTTTTTGCAGATGATCCGACTGACCAACGCACCTGCCTCATCTGCGGAGATCGCGCCACGGGCCTGCACTATGGCATCATCTCCTGCGAGGGCTGCAAGGGCTTCTTCAAGCGCAGCATCTGCAACAAGCGCGTGTACCGCTGCAGCCGCGACAAGAACTGCGAAATGTCGCGGAAGCAGCGGAACCGCTGCCAGTACTGCCGCCTGCTCAAGTGCCTGCAAATGGGCATGAACCGCAAAGGTGAGGCTGAGACGCCGTCCATTGAGCCTGAATCGAAGCCGCCGTCGCACAAAAGCGGCGTTTCTCGACCCGCTTTTTGTGTCGTGGAGCTGTTTTGATTGGGTCGCGGCTCTGTGGCCGGATTCCTTTTCTTTTTTTCTTTTTTTCTTTTTTCCCCCCTTTTTGTAAAAGGGATTTTAAAATATAAATATTTATAGAGAAAATGTTGGGCATTTATTTTGCAGGACACAATTCAGTAATTTTAATCATTTTTTCACGAGACATGATAGAGAGTCGGGCGAGCGTTTCTGTTTTTGTGGAATAACTTTGAGTGCTGTGGACTTTATGGTCAGGTAAAAGAATGATGTGATCCTGAGACTGCACCAGTTGAGAACCTGTGACACAAAGCTTAATTAGGTTCTATTCATATTGGGAAACTAAGCACAAATTAAACGTGTACAAGTTCATTAGGTTCATGCCGTTGTATTTTTCAGATTTTTTTACCAGACTTGGTGCAGCTTCACATTCCTGGTCTTCTGTCAGTGTAGAACCACAAAGGTTCTGTATTGAACCCCCGAAAGTCTTGTTGTTTTTATCTGCTTGATTTAAAATTGAGAACTCATAAGATTCATATTTGATAAAAAAAAAAAAAATAATAATAATAATAAAATAAAAAATAAATACATATTGTTATTCAAACATTTGAAAATAATTTCAAACCAGGTTCTAAAAACGTTGTTGTCTGAATGTTTTGCCTTCCTATATAGAAGTGCCAGTGACAATGAATGTAAGAGACGGCAGGGTCAAGATATTGAAGTACACAGTGGTTCATTGACGCCACAGCAAATATATTTAGACCAAAAAAAAAACAGTGACTCAATTTAGTTTATTATACTATGAAGACATGCCAGATTACGTTTGTGCTACCAGTCTTGCAGATTTTAAAGCCACGCTGCCCTCTAGTGGAAAATTACCAAAGTTTTTTTTGGGTCATTTTACAAAATCGTACCCACATTCACATTTATTTATTTTTTAATCGTCATACTTAAATGAACACAATTAGCCTCATCCTCAACCTCTAGGCTGTAACACTGTGCTATGTCATGAACACCATTTGTGAGAATTCAGATTTATTTTGTGTCGTCGTGTTTCATTCTGTGGTGTCGTTGTATTGCTCAGCAATCAGGGAGGATGGCATGCCGGGTGGGAGGAACAAAAGCATTGGACCTGTGCAGGTAAATCATATTCTTGATGACCAGTTATATTTATCTGACTTTGCCTTACACTCGCAGTCCCCCGCAGCCTCCATGCGCATATTCTCCTGGCTCTGCTCCAGCATTCAGGTTATAACTTGCTGGAAACGATTTGTTTGTCGGAGCCCTGAGTAGCATGAGACCCAATCCTGACCTTGCTGAATTATCGGTGTACTCGGCAGATTAGTTCCCATTCAGCCCGGGCTTCTTTATGAACGCCGGAAAAGAGAACAAATGGTCAGGCAATGTGACCTGAGGCTAAGTACTGCGTTTATTTGCAAAAGAAATGTGGTCAATTCATCGCGGCTCAATTCAGTGAGTAAAAAATGAAGAAGAAGAGAAAAACTAACTCCTGCCTCCATTAAAATCGTTGTATTTCTAAAGCTTAATGAAATGGAGAACCTCTATATCATGGTTTTGTGTCTCAGTAAGTGCCGAATGGGAAAGGAAAGTGAATCAACCCCGGCAACAGATAGCTGAGTGTTTTTTTTTGAAAAGGCATTAGCAGTTTTTTTTTTAATGTATTTTTGTCTGTAAGAAAGTGCGTACATATCAGCCAGTCAAAAACATACACCCCCACCCCCGTAGACAGACACACACACACACACACACACACACACACACACACACACACACACACACACACACACACACGCACACACACTTAATTATCTTTTCGCCTCACTTACTTCTTTCTGCAGCTCGCTGTCATTATGTGATTGTGTCCTTGCTCCTCTGTAAAAAAAACAAAAAAAACAAAACAAAAAGCCACGCTGAACTCATCAGCGCTTATCGAGGCACCGCCGGTTCACCGCTCTCGACCACAATGCGTCGGCAACCTGCTAACTTTCTGTGTTTGTTTATTTTTCTTACATATCAGATCACAGGGGAGGAGATTGAGCGTATCATGTCAGGGCAGGAGTTTAAGGAGGAAGCCCCGGAGCACACGTGGGGCACCAATGGCGACAGTGACTATAGCTCCCCAAGCAATGGGGCCTCAGAAGGCAACCAGCCTTCACCTGCCTCCACGCTCTCATCCAAGTGAGTCGTTTATCTAAACCACTCCGCCGCACGGTGCCGCGCTGCACCACACCACTGAGATAATGAGTTGGCCCTGACAGTCTAACACCTTGTTCCCATCTTAGCCAGACTCCAGTTAAGGTATTCACCAGCCAAAGAATGTCTGAATATGCAGCACTTCACTGATGATAGCCGAGCACAAAGAACTTGGTGCACTATCTGCTTTTCTCAGTTTAGAGATGAGCCCATTGTCTATCCATGCTTATCAAGGACAGATATTGTCTCGGCACTTGCATGACGATATTTATTTTATTCCCGTTTTGGTGCAGACATTTGCTATCTATAGATGGTATCTTGTCAAATCTGGGCTGAAATGAACACCAGTCATAGGACTGTTCTGCAGTGCGGGCTTTGGTATGCAGCTGCCAGCAACTGTAAGCTGTTTTTTGTGTCGATTTTTTTCTTTTTCTTCCGCCAATTGGTTACCACCAAAACCAACTTTGTGATGGTGAGAGTTAATTTAAAGCTCCAGTGTGTGATATTATTTGGCTTGATTTATGATTTTTATATTGGTTAAAGCTTCATATACTGCCCATAGCTATAATAATGAAAGTGTATACTCGAGGTCCAAAAGTCAGTTTACCCACCCTTGGAACGTTTCCCACACACACACACATACATATGTATATGTATATATGTATATGTATCTGTATATATATGTGTATATATATATGTATGTATATATATATGTGTGTATATGTATATATATATATATATATATATATGTGTGTATATATATATGTGTATATATATATATATATATGTATATGTATATATATATGTATATGTATATGTATATATATATATATGTATATGTATATATATATATATGTATATGTATATATATATATATGTATATGTATATATATATGCATGTATATATGTATATATATATATGCATGTATATATGTATATATATGTATATGTGTATATATGTATATATATATATGTATATATATATATATATATATATATATACATATATATATACATATACACATATACATATATGTATACACATATACACATATATATATATATATGTGTGTGTATATATGTGTATATATATGTATGTGTATATATATGTATATGTGTGTGTATATATATATGTGTGTATATATATGTGTCTATGTATATGTATATATGTATATACGTATATGTATCTGTATATATATGTGTATATATGTATGTATATATATATATATATATATACATACATATGTGTATATATATACATATGTATGGAAATATATATGTATATATATATATGTATGTATATATATATACATATGTATGTATATATATATATATGTATGTATATATATATATATACATATGTATGTATATATATGTACACATATGTATGTATATATATGTACATATGTATGTATATATACATATGTATGTATGTATATATATGTATATATCTTAACATATATATGTATATAACTTGTCATAAATACTTGTCCCTACCACTTCCTCTGTCTGTCCCCCAGTCGCTCTGTGGAAATGAATGGCTACACAGCGGCCCTCAGGGACCAGTACATCAACAACTCCATGCCAGGTCACTACCAGCTCCTTCCACACCTGTTCAGCTACGCCGCCCAGTCGGGCCTGCTTGCCACCCAACCCCGCGGCCTTTACCCTCAGACCCACCCCCTGGTGCTGCAGCTGATAGCTGCCGAAGACCTGGCCCCTCTGGCGACCCCCATGCTAATAGAAGACGGGTGAGTGGAAGAACATTTAAACCAGCTAGCAGAGAACACAAAATTGTGTATTTGGCAGATATACATTTTTTGAAGTCATAATGAATTGTCGAATCATCTGCAATATGTTTTGGTAAAATGTGCACTATACGTGGGAGCACGTTGGTAGTCAGAGCACCTTCCTTCATCAGGACCATGACTGGCAGAAGCAGCTGATTATAAGCAACATGAGTTTTTTTTCACTGACTTGAAGAGTTACTGAATCCAACTGGGCACTCATATGGACACTCTTAGGCTGTGTCTCAATTCAGGGTCTGCATCCTTCGAAGCCTGCATTTGAAGGCCAGTTGCCTCATAGCACTGCGTGAAGGCTTGTCCCAATTCACTAAAATTCGAAGGACACTCCAAATGTGCCCTTCAAATGCGCCCTACTTTTAGCCGATTCGGAGGATGCACCGCTACTATCCTTCGCCGCCTCCCGTATCCCAGGATGCTTTGCGTGCTGCTGCAACGCATCCTGGGATCCTGGGAAGACAGCTGAAATTTCACGGCATCTACTGGCAAAAACACAACATAAATTTAAATATTCCAATTTCATAAATAATATCAAGATCTTACAGTAGGGATTTTACTTATTTGAACATCCAACGGCATATATGTGAAACCAAAATTCAGTTAAAATATGTGACCGTTAATGCTAAGTAATGGTTAGCTTGATGCTATAAAAACGTCACTTTCGGGTGTTGGCTAGCAGTTGGGAACGGCGGTGAACCATTTGGTTACCGGGGAGGGGGGTCTTTCTAAGGAACCGGCCAACGGAGCAGGACCCAGCTGACGAAGGATGCAGACCCTGGATTGTGGGGAATGGGGAAATGGCTTAAACTGTAATTTGTCAGAGACGCTTCGCGCGGGACAGAAATGAAACTTGGTTGGTTTCTCACACAGACGACACCTTTATTCTTGTGCGCTCCAGGTACAAAGTGACGCAAGTGGAGCTCTTTGCCCTGCTGTGTCGCCTCGCCGACGAACTCCTCTTCCGCCAGATCGCGTGGATCAAGAAGCTGCCCTTCTTCTGTGAGCTCTCCATCAAGGACTACACCTGCCTGCTGAGCTCCACCTGGCAGGAGCTCATCCTGCTGTCCTGCCTCACCATCTACAGAGCACAAATCTTCGGAGAGCTGGCCAATGTCACTGCCAAATACACACCGACGGATGATGAGCTGCAAGGGTGAGTGGGGAAAGGCTCATGAGAAAATGTGGGAGTAGGGCCCAGTGAGATTTCCCCTCTTTGACCAACGATTCATTAGGCTGCACTCACACTGGGAGCAGTTGTTCCACACTGTGACTGAGGCACTAATGTCCCCTCCCTACTTCCCTGCTGACCTTAGCCAAAGTGTGCATAAGCACGCATGCCGAGGTCCAGTTTGTAAGACATTATCAAGACCTGAGAGTGTCACGATCGAGACGAGACCAAGACATTTGGGGTTCGAGACCAAGACTTTACGTACTGTATCAAAAAAAAAAAAACAACAAAAGAGAAAAGAGTGTCCAGTATCTTTTTTAAATAGCAACATCTCTTTTCAGCAAGGTATCTTTTTTTTTTTTTATAATTGTCTTGAACATTTTGCTGCTTTGCCAACTATGTTGAACCATTTTCAAAACAACAACTTTGCTTCATAAAATTAAAGAATAAGTTAACTAGTTAACTTTGTCCTATTTGCCATGTTCACTGCAGCACGCAGCTTGAGGATTTTTCTGGAGTCCTATTGTAGTGCATTTAATACCAATATATGAACAGTAAGCCAAGTAGGAAATCCATCCTTGGTATTCCTTGTTCTTTACCCCCCCCTCGCACCCCCCCAGCCCCTTCTTAGCCAAAATGGTGTTACTTACAGTGTAGTTACTATCTCTATCGTAAAGTTTTATGTCATTGACAAGTGTGTGTCCTTTCTGCAGCTTTTGTGAGGATGGCATGGATATGATGGAGAGACTGGTACACCTGTTTCGCAAGTTCCACCAGTTGAAGATCAGTAATGAGGAGTATGTCTGTATGAAGGCTATCAACTTTCTCAACCAAGGTAAAAATGCAAACACATTTAACCGTTTCTTTCAATTTTTCTCCCAAAAACTGTGGTGTTTTCTAAATGTAACAATGAACGTGAATCCACTGCGTACTCCTTTGAAAATTTATTAGCAGAGTCCTCTTAACATCGTGACAACAACAATATAACATGAGTAACATGTATAATAGCTTTTTACTTTCAAAATACTCCAAAGGCTGCTGGCCTTTTCATGCAGGTGTTTGGTCTCCAAGTGGAGAAGCAGCTTTGAATGCTTCATTGCCTCATTAGAGAACCGGAAACCGCATATAATGCAGAGCTGGCTCAGTGCGAAGGAATCTCCTGTCGAGATGAAATCCGTATTTTAAGTCCTGTTTTTGTCTGTAAAATGCAGCTTTTCCTTTCTTGGAAATCGTACGACCTTCTTCTGTCTTCTCACTGGGCCTTTTCCCCTTAGCGAAGACATTTTCACTCATTTTGCTTGCTAGCTAGCTAGCACCAAAAGACCCACAGACCAGTGGTTGGGGACCGCTGACGTCGAGAAAATGTCACGTGTTATGTGACTGTTTGGAATTTTAACTTTGACAAAAGTCCTTTATCTTCCACCCCTTTAGATATCAGAGGACTGTCCAATACCTCGCACCTGGAGCAGCTGAACAAGCGCTACTGGTATGTGTGTCAGGACTTCACCGAGTACAAGTACCCGCACCAGCCCAAACGCTTCCCTGAGATCATGTTGTGTCTCCCAGAGATCCGCTACATAGCAGGTAAGCTGGACAACCATGATGTTTAGACCGCTGACTTAAAGGTTAAGTGTGTAATATTTTGAGAGTAAAAACGTGGACATGAGCGAGGCCAGACTTCTTTTTTTTTTTTTTAAAAAAAGGAATAAAAAAACAAACAAACAAAAGGTCATTGAAGTGTGCGCCGCATTTTCTGTGTCGTGTGGCTGCGTCTGCATATAAACTGTTGCGGCAGGACATTTATTTGTCTTTTGACTGTGAAAGTGCTCCAAAACGCCTGAGGAATGGATTTACTGCTGTATTGATAAAAGTAGATTGTTTGATTGGTAAACAGCAGTCATTTTTATCTTATTTTATAAAGGTGGTTACATTTGACATTTGACATTGCAGAGTCTTTCACTCCCCCTCCCCCTCCTGAGTTCGCCAGTTAACTACGAATGTAAAAATCGCCAATCAGACCGATTTCTACACACTGGACCTTTAAGCTAATGTGTTTTGTGTTGTGATGTTGTTGTGTTTGCAGGGAAGCTTGTGAATGTGCCCCTGGAACAGCTCCCCTTGTTGTTCAAAGCAGTCTTGCACTCCTGCAAATCCAGTCTGAGCAGCTACAGGCCCAGCCTCTCACCCTGTCTGACCAGCTCCTCTGGAAACTAGACACCTCCAACCTCACCGGAAGGGAAACGGGTCTTCCCACTCGTGAATGTGACAAGCCGCTACTTTGTTTTTGAAACTTTTTTTTTTTCTTCCTATATTTATTACACGACAGAGCTGAATGTATGCTGATTTAAACTGCACATGCTTCTGTACAAAACAAATGCTTACTGCAGATGCGTCGGTCGTCGGAGTTTACAAGTGTTTATGTAGTTTACTCAATGTATTAGTGTTGCGATTGCTAGAGATAGGCTTTAAGAGAGTTTATTTTATTCAGACGGGAGGGTTTGGATCGACACGCCATGAGTGTTTTCAGACTAGCCCAGGGAAATGTTGCTGTGTTCAGGTACGTTTTTGCTGCGGAACGATGAGTTGCCAGAGCAAGCAAATCCACTGAGATGTTTTGGCATTTCGACGGAGACTGAATGTTAAGCGAAAGCAGCATAAATCAAAAAGAAGCGTTTGAATAAACTGAGACCGTAAAATTTGCCAAACTAAGCTACTTTATCTGCATGGACCTTCACTCCCCACACGGGGCAGTCTGGTCAGTTTTGCATTCCATGAGGTGGCAGTTGTTAGTCTGCCAGATGTATGCTGAAAATACGGATCAATACGGGTATTATTACAATCATAGACTTGCGATACGTGGCGTCATTGCAGTGGAAGCGAAAGGTAACGAGGTTGGTTGTTTTCGTGTGAAGTTCTTGTCTTTTGACCAAAGTGTTATAAAATTCTTTCTTCAAACACCCAAAGATGGGTCGAAAGCGAGTCTAAGCTCCAAAAGGTCTCATCAGTGAAGGATGAGGATAAGGAATGAATCATCTCTGCCAGAGGGCAATGATGCCTGCTGCAGTCCCCCCCTCCCCCCTTGTTTTTCAGTTTGAACGCTGCGAAACGTGCACATTCTCACGCACACAGGCACGCACAGAGCAAACGTAGTCTACACCCATAGTTTTGTGTTCGGCCTTTATTTCCCCACCTGTGTATCTCACTCGGAGGCTCACCTTTTGATAAAATGTTCAAACAAAAATCAAACACAGTGGGCTGGCTAAGCAGCTGGGTGCTGTCAAATGAAGAGCCTGCACCTTCCCTTCCTTTAAATCTCTGAAGGTGAGCCAGCTTCGTGTGTGTGTGTGTGTGTGTGTGTGTGTGTGTGTGTGTGTGTGTGTGTGTGTGTGTGTGTGTGTGTGTGTGTGTGTGTGTGTGTGTGTGTGTGTGTGTGTGTGTGTGTGTGTGTGTGTGTGTGGGTCCATCCCAGTTTCCAGGGGTCTTTTGGGTTTTTAATTTTTTTTTTTTTTTGACAAGGACAAAGAAGGCTTTTCATCAGTCAGACTAGCATTTTCGATGCAGCCAGTGTCTTAATGAATCAAGACTTAATTCAGGGAACTGGGCAACTGAACCCAGCTGACAGATATGCACAGTTGTTTTTTTTTTTTTTTTTGCTTTTGCTTTTGTTTGTGTTTTTTTTTTTTTTTTTCCCTAAGTATGAGGATGATTGTTTTAAACCACTGGAAGGATCTTGAATTTCCTACTGTCGTTGCTGCTTCACAATGTAAGAATTTGTAAGGCTGAAAAAAAAGAAAAAGGTGCTGTCCCATTGCCGTGGCTCTCTCTTCCCACCACAGTGAGGTTCGCCGACCCAAACCTGAGCCTCCGGCCACCTAGTGCGCTCCTCTCTCTCAGGTCCCCACAGGCCTGATTCTTAACAGGGTAAATAAGTGTTGTGTATTGCATCCAAGAGTTTGTCGGTGAGCATACTGACGTACTTGTGGTATTAGTAAAGTATAGGTTGCAGGACATTGTAGGTCCTCTGTAGAAGTGTTTCCTTTTTTTTTTCCTTTTTTTTTTTTCTTTCTCTGCATCATTTCCCCCCAAAATCTCTCCTCTTCTAACTAAGTGAAGGCGGCTCCTGTTCTGGAGTGGACTTGTCTTTCTCCAATGGTAATGGACAGAATTAGATGAATCGTAAGACCGGACATCTGCGTGTGTAGCCTTAATGCAATCACTACAATGCGTTACTGATTGTCAAATATTCCTACGAGCCCCTTTTCATCCTTTGATTAAAAAAAAACAAACATGTTAACGTAGCTCATGTGTTAATTGTGAATCGCTTCCTCTTTTTTTTTTTGTTGCTTTCACATTTTCGTTTTCCTTTTTTTGGAGTGAAAACAACCCCTATCATTTAAAAACCTTGACATTTTGGTGGAGGGGGTGATTTAAAAAAATAAATAAATATCATCCTTCATTGTGATTCCAAAAAAAATATATATTCCCAAACTAATAACATCTTGGACATCAGATTAATTATTAGTGCAAATTCATCAGTAACAAATTCTGTCACTGAGATGGTCGAAGCAGTTTTGAAAGGATTTATTTTATTTTTATTTTTTTCATTTTTGGTGGCGTTGTCATCTGACAAGCTTTAAGTGTAGGTAAAGATTCTTTTCACTGGCATGAAGAAAATACCAATTTCTGTAGTTCTGTTTTCACTGCATTTTTGACATATTCATCAACCCCTGAAATAGACGGCACAAATGAAAAACATAGCTGCCACATGAAATGATGACTGTCGAGCAAGGTTGGCTGGGCATCTCTAGTTTTATTGTATTTCTAGTGGTTTCTAGTGACCTCAGGGATACACTGTATGTTATTGTTCTGTCACAGGAGCCTGAGAGATGCAGTGCATGTAGATGCTTTTTTGTTTTGTTTTGATTTTTTGCTAGTTGAACACGAACACATCTTTTCTTGATTCGCTCGGAGCTGCCTTTTTGCACTGCTGTTAAACAATCAGGTGTAATTGGAAAAAAAAAAAACTGGTAGCAGAGTAAAAAGATTAATATAAAAAGCTTCAGGGGTGTCAACATCTTGCAGGAACTCCAGCAATTTACTGAACATTTGAGATCATAGACTGCTGAAATCTGAGAGTGAAATATGATAGTTTCTTTTTTTGTGTACGCAATGTAGCCAGGAATGACAAATTGGCCTTGGCTTAACTTCACCTGGCGACCTTGCGAGTGCTGCTCTCACTTCCCTAAGTGTCATGTTTCTATAAATTCACCAACAAAATTTTTTTTGGGTTGTTATTTTCTATAGGTTTTTTTTTTTGTTGCTTTGCAGACAAGGGATGTGTCATTTGCGATCCCTGTACTGAAACTACCTCTTTCATGTTGCTTATGTTAAAATAGTTTTTTTTTTTTTTGTCCTATTTATTGGTTTCATTGCACAAATGTTATTTTGTGTCTATTTTCCACTTGGTGACTTTCCAGATTTCTAGAAACTTTGATTCACGTTGTTTTGTTCCTCTTTCTTTTTCACGACTGTAAATAATTATTTTTGAACGTGCTAAACCTATGGCCTCTTATATCTACCTCAGAATGACTGTTGGCAGTTTGAATCACATCTGGCCACCAAAGTACACATTAAGAAATATCTGCAAGTTGTGGGTCCATTCAGTCGTTGCACATTTTATTTGAGCCATCTTTTATTTTCATGTCTGTCCTGTTGGTGCTTATCCAAAAAAAAAAAAAAAAAAAAATCAGAAGTCTGCGAATGAGTGCTGTGAAATCTGTTGTTGCAAATGATTCCATGGACCTGGAAACAATCAGAGAATGTCTTTGGGGCCAAACTGCATTATAGCTTAAATGTCACCGCTGGGTTTAGGAAGTTGTGTTTGCGATACCAGTTTCAATCATAACATCAGTCATCTCAACATCATATAGCGGGAACGGCTTTGAACATGGAATCGTCTTATTTGCACAATGTTGAGGTGTGATGCTGCAGGAAAAAACAAAAAACAAACAAAAAAAGTCTTTTCGAGAAAAAGTGACATTTTTTCTGAAAAGAAAGACAAGCAATCCCATCTCACCAAATGTCACTGGGCTCCTATCCACACAATCTTGAAAGGTCAGCGCTAGCAAGTGAACCTGTTCCAAACTTCAGCTCTAACATTGTTGAGACCCATCAGAGATGAATTCCCAAAGTGACACACTCAGTTGTACAACCACACGCTCCTGGATGCCTGTTGTGTCGGAGCACAAGATGAGATTATTTGAATGACTTGTCATCTCAGGGAAGAAATTGATTTACATGTAGTTTGAACACTACAAAGGATTGAAATGCCTCTCGTGTTATTTTTTTTCTTTTCCAGATACCTTGTCTGCTCTTCTTACTTTAACTACCTGAGAAATATGTGATCAATTACGTGTTAAAAGCATGTTTAGAATGTGTTAGAACTTGAAACCAATAAATGTGAACTTTATGCAAGTGTACATTTTCTTCTCCCTTTGTTCTCGTCCGTCTTCTCTTTGTGACGCCGTCGGATCACTGACTTGAAGCACGCAGCACTAAGCGGAGTCTGTGGCGGAGTCATTATTCGTCTGGCGTGGAGTTTTGATGCTCTCGTCCCTGACCCACTGCCACAAATATTTTATGGAAGTGCAGTGATATGACTAAATAAGTAGACGGTTTCAGTTCACAGTCTGTTGAAGCATTAAATCAACTAGAAAACCAAAACAAACAAACAAACAAACAAAAAAAATACACAAACAGTGACTCAGCTCAAATACAGAAACACAAAATAAATAATGAATAATTATCGTATTGCCTCGAGGGCTTTCCTGCAGCTTTGACAGAATCCTGCCGTCAGTTTTATCCCTTATTTCTAGAAGAATGTTAATATTTTTCGGTTACTAAGGTTTTCAGTCATCATCGTACTTGAAGATATAGTTGAGGCTTTTCATTTGAAAGGCTTGGTAAGATAATAAGAGTAAAACAAATAAAAGCAATTGCAATTAAAAACAGTTAAAATACAGCAAAATTGACCCCCCACCCCAAAAAAACAAAACAAAAACAAAAACAAAAAAAAAAGAATAAAATGCAAAATTGGTTAAACATGATTAAAACACAAGTGTAAAACCAATACGCAGCAGTCCAGCCATGCAGGGCCTATGCATAAAATGCCAGCCTGAACAAATGAGTTTTTAACTGAGACTTAAAAACAGAGAGTTCAGTGACAGTTTTCAACTGAGCTGGAAGAGAGTTGTCTGACGATGGCATGTTTGAGAGCAGCGGGAACAGTACCCAAACTTAGACAGCTGTTAATGAAGGAGACGAGGCAAGGTCCTAAGGTGTTGATGGCGTCCTTCATAATTCCGGCAGGAACGGTGTCAAGAGGGCAACTGGTCGCTTTTAGCTCCTGAACCACTCTCTTAAGATCCGCAAGAGAAACTGCTGCAAATTCATCAAAAATAAACTGCACAGCCGGGATGGAGGTGACATCAGTGGGGGGGCTGTGTGATGGATTGTCTAACTGAGGTACCCATGTCCAAAAAATATTGTCTGAAGGCATTACAAGTGTGTTCAGACACATCAGTTAAGACAGACACAGGGTTTATAACAGGGTTGATGGTGCTGAACAGGATACCAGGGCGGTGGCTATTGCTGTTGATGAGATTCGACTAGTGCTTTGTTTTAGCATCCTTTACCGCTCTCTGATAGGAGACAAGACACAGTCACCCCCCCCCCCCCAAGACATGATTAGATGCAAAGTGTGACCTAATCGATGAGTAGGGCAGGAAACGGATTGAGTGAAATCCAGAGATTCTAATAAGGATTTAAAGTCATTTGCAAACTGGTCAGAGGAGCAGCACACATGGATCTTGAAATCACCACCAAAGTGTGTTGTCAAACCTCGGCATAAACTCAGTCAGAAACTCTGAAAATTCATTTAGAAAGTCCTTTTTTTGTTTGTTTGTTTAGGCAGCCGGGCTGGTAAATAACTGCACACAAAAGGGGACAAGGCAATGTGAGCACAAACGCTTGGAGCTCAAAACTGGAGAACCCTCTTGTTGATACCTGGCGGCAACGTTCCCTCTAAGCTGCGCGCTTGCGCAATCGCGCACTTGCTTGCATATTCTCAGCGCACAAGGAAATCTATTTTTAGCGCATAAACGTATTAATTAATATCTAATATTAGACATTTTATTTAGGCGGCGCACCGCCACGCCTTCGGAATGATGACCCCCCCTGATGCTACTGCTCATTCATTGGTAGTTGAATTGTTAGATGTGTTTGTTATTAACATTTTTTTAAAATAATAATTTAACATTTTGTTAAAGAGGAGGGGAGGGGAGCGACGACGCTGAAACCTTCCCCCACACTTTCAACAATCCTAGAGGAAACCCTGATGGGACGTAGAAATGCTAATTAAAAAAACTGAGTAATTAGATATTTTACAGACAAAGAGTTACAGGAATTTACACTGTATCACAAGCTACAGCACACGTCATCGGGCAAAATGTGAATGTTTTAATGTGAACAAAATTGTATGTCTGAAAGGTGTATATGTACCATTTCTTCCAGAACATACAGACCCTCAGCCAGGCCACAACTGGACCTCACCCAGGCCAAAGCAGGACTCTTCCTATGGCCAATGCAGGACTCTCACATATAGCATACTGCACACCTCCTGAAAAACAAGATTTTTGTCTTTTTCATTTTAAGTGGTTCAAATCACTTCTATTGAAAGTAAACTAATGAAAATTGCTGCTGTGATTTGATTATTTTATTAAGCCATGTAACTCGCTTTGATCCAAGGTTTTGAACAGGTGTGATACTGGTGTGTGGCCACAACGTGCAGATCTGATGTTGCGCACAGTGGTCCTGGTGTGTATGCCCAGACACATGAAAAATTAGAGGGAACATTTCCTGGCGGCACTTCAAGTATTGTTTGTATGCAGTGGCTATCCCCCCCCGCCCCTCCCCTTTTGCCTCGGCGTGTTCAGGAAAAGGTAGCCGGAAGGAAGGAGTTCGGAAAAGGCACTGAGGTCACTTGGGGGCAGCCAGGTTTCGGTTAGAAAAAGCAAGTCCAGATCCCGTGAGGAGATGACCTCTTGAAAATAACAGTTTTGTTACTGAGCGACCTGGAGTTACAAAGTGCCATGGCGAGCGTGCGCAAGTTTTCAGGAGGCAAAACCACACGAGGAACTGGTCGGAGATTTTCTTGGACGCAACTCCAGCGGCGACTCAGAAAAAGGGGGCCATTGCCAGGTCCAAGGTCCGAAGCCATCGGTGACACTCCCGTGGTGTCGGGGGGGCGGGGGGCGGGGGGGGTACTGCGATTCCCAGCTCCGTTGGATATCCACTCCCCAGCGACGGTGAATTCCGGTGAGTCCAAAGCTTGACATGTAGTCCGCCTCTCCGGCCACGTCTTCTGCGGTGCTTACGGGCTTGGTAGCGGGCAGACTGGGCGTCTCAGGAAAGGTGGAATTGATGGCAGCAGATGTGGCGGTAGCTCGTAAGACCGGTGGTTTGCTGTAGACTGAAACTGAAACTGAAACTCAAGCAGCGTGGTGCGATCACATACGATAGCCGTTGACCAAGACCAAAACAGTTAGTAGACAGTGGGGCAAGCGGCAAGCCAAACACAACGGCGCCATCTTGAATTCCTCAGAGATAACTTAGCATCTGCTTTAGAACACTAAGCTCTGAACTTCACCTTGGCCAGAGTGTTCCATATGTCTATTGCCATGACAGCACATCTTGTGATGGACGGATGATAGGAGGACTTCCTTCCTGAACGCTTGTAAAAAAAATATTTCTTGCTTGAATAGGAGCTGGTCATTTCTGTTCAAACTTTGAGATTCAATTTGGACAAGAAGCGTGTGAGGAAAAAGGCTTTTCAGGGGGGAGCTCTCAGATATTTTGTATTCTGGAAAAAGTAAACATTTTTTCCCAAAATATTTTACATTTGATGAAAGGCCGAGTAAAAATTTACAACGACAACAATCCTTTTGTATTTTGTGCATAGTTTATCTGGAATTTCAAGGATGAGACATAAAATGTCCTGCACTTTTGGAATGACTTGTATTATAAACTAGGGAGAAAACCTACTGCACCTCTTTATTACACCTTTCAAAACTAGTCAAACTGTGCTTCCTAACCTGACTATACAATTTAATACAGTTTTTGTATTTCTACTCTAACTGGAGAGGTAAGACAGAGAAAAAAAAACACAAAATGAAGGCCACAAGGAAACAAAAAACACTTAATGGATTAAGGTTTCTTTAAATTACAACATTCATTACAACTTAATATTTCAAACAATCAGTCAAATCTCCAACAAATATACATCAACAAACAATTCTTCATACATTGGCTGATTTTCAAGCAAAACCATGAACAAACAACTCAATGTGTAAATAAGTCTTTTAGCAATCAGAGTGTGGGTGAGTGTGAGTTCAGGTTAGAGCTCAATTCAGAGTTTACAGTTTGGAGATCAGTGTGTGAGAGAGCAGCTGACTCCAGCAGCCAGAAGGAGAAGCCCGGAGAACACAAGGAGGGGAAGTGACTGAGTTGAGGGAGACCTGCTCACAGGATGGCTTTTGCTGCTTCAAAACAGGTGACTGTCTGTCTGTCTGTCTGTCTGTCTGTCTGTTCCACGGAGCTGCAGCTCCTTTGTCCTTCTTTGTTTGTCCTTCTCTTTATCACCTTGCCTTGCCTTTCTAAGTCCCCCTCCACCTTGTGTGTGACGTCACGTCCTGTTTACCACACACACACACACACACACACACACACACACTCACACGCGCGCATTCTTCACTGCTTGTCATGCTCTTTGGGAGGTAGTGGGTGGAGCCTATCCCTACTCACAGACCAAACAAATATCATTACTTTCGTTACTGTAACCGTTACAGTCTCTTTTGCTGCCTTACCACCAGAGGGCGCTTCTGCATAGATGAACCTAAAGAAGAGGCACCCCTGTTTTAGCTTAAGTGGAGCATACCAAGGCATCACACTTAAAGGTCCAGTGTGTTTACATTGATTTATGATTTTTGTATTGGTAGAAGCTGAATACACTGCCCACACATACATACAGTATATACATACATATATGTATGTGTGTTATATATATACATATGTATATATATATGCACTCACAATCTGCAAACCATATTTGTCTGCAGATGCAGAAAAAGCTTTACACATGGTCAACTGAACAATCCTGTTTGCTCCATTACAGAAATTAGGATTTGGAAACACTTTTATATCCTGTTTACAAAGATTATACACTTCACCCTGCATGTCAGTGAAGACAAACAATCTCCCAAAGGGTAAGCCTGCACTGAGGCACCAGACAAGGCTGCCTCACTGAAAAATGATGGCCTTGTCCAAGATCAACTTTCTCTTCTCTATCGACGCGCTTCCACAAGTAGTAGCTTGGCTTTTGTCAGACCGTGTCGCATCGGCACGACTCTGTTAGCTACGGGTCTGGTTCCAGTGCAATTTACCACAGCAAGGCGCACGTGATGTATGCACTGTGGAATTCCTACAGCTTAGACTATGACATTGGAAGATACAGAGCTATTGATACGGTCATGACATAATGCTGACAAATCAGTAGCTGCAGAGTTGGTTTTTCAGCTCCATGGCACTGAGCTCTTGAGGAAATCAAGAGGATGTGGGGAATGTGTGTGTGTAAACAAAGGTTGGTTGAGGACTTTGAGAGAAGAGTCAAGCGAGTATTAGGGAAATGGTTGGGTCTTCCCTTCCTCAGAACCTTAACGGCATTGCCATCTACAGCCAGAGCAACAAGCTGAAGCTCCCCATTAGTAGCCTGAATGAAGAGTTCAAGGTGAGCCGTGCTAGGGAAGTGCAGCAACATAGACAGCCAGAGGAGCCGCAGCTCTCCCAGATGGGATAGAAGTAAGCACTAGGCAGAAGTGAAGGGTAGCAGAGGCTGAGGCTATTGCTGAGTCATGGCTACAGCACAGGGCACTAGCAGGAGCAGTGACTCGAGGAAGAGCGGGCTTTGGTAGCAGTACATCTTACTTCAATAAGGGCAAGAGATCAGGGACGTGCAAGCAGGATGGTTGAAATGAAGCAACAGGGTGCCTGGACAAGATGGGAGCGGACCGCAAAGTCTCAGGGGTGGAGCTGTGGAAGGCTGAGCCCCAACATCTACAAGTTCGGATCCAGGCTGTCTTCAATTTACTACCAAGCCCATCCAACAATCTTTGGTGGGGGAGGGTGGAGTCACCAGCCTGCAACAAGGGCCTGAGGTGGGGGACTCTGGAGCACAATCTCAGCTGCTGTATGAAGGCCCTGGACGACGGGAGCTTCTGCTGCCACCATGAACAAGTCCTGAAGGCCACTGCAAGCGCCTCAACCCAGTGAAGAAAACCACACACAATACAACTGCCTAATGCGCTTTGGTTGGCGAAAACAGCTGCGGGTATGGAAACGATGCAAATTCAAAAACACAAACACAAGTCTAAACAAGATAAAAAAAAAAAAAAAAAAAAGCGGATTGTGGCGCTAATGAAAAAAACGCCCTGCAAGAAATATAAAGATATACTTAATCATCAAATGTGCTGCAAACAGAGAAGCGACGCAAAACACAATGGATGCAAACCAGAAAACACATGCAAATGAAAAAAACACTGCATAAACCAGTCACTGCAACGGAAGTGCTCCAAACCTGCAGGGGCGCTCTTAGCGAAACAGCCCAATGGAGACACACAGGTAGGCCGAGGAGGACGACTGACTGACTGTTTCAAACAACAGCGTGAAAGAGCAGCTTAGCACGGCATTGTGTCTTTTATTTGAGTCTATTTCACTCCTGTTTCTACTAGAAACTTTCTAGTCAGCCGTCCTCGGTCATTAACCACTGCTACCAGCCCCTCTCCTCCTCCCTCAACCATCTTGCCCGCCTCTGCCACATCCCCCTTCTCCACCTCAGCTCCTTGGTACATCCACACCTCAGTTTGGCATCACAGGAGCCAGTCAGTGGAGGGCGATCAAGAAAGCCAATGTGGATGGCCCAAAACCCTCCAAAACCCCAAGTAACAACACTGCGGATCTGTGTATATTGCATCAAGTAGTAATAAGTATGTAATAAGCTTGGTGGACAAACTGCTCTGAAGCAGTGCAATCATTGACTGCAGTCACTGTGTTTGTCCCAACGTACAACCATTGTTCTGTAGGAACCACACAGTACCATTGACTCCCCACTAAACATCCACCCTGAGGCTTTATATGTGGGTTTTGGATCATTGAAGCTGTTACAAATGCTGACACACCCCTACGGTGTCCAGGTTGAGTTGCAGGGTCTAACTCAAACTGGACACAAACAATAATGCAGACATGTATAAAAGGCCCAACTATTGTGCTACGCTTACACTTTCTCATAATTGTACTGTACACTTTCTATTTTTGGAACGTTGTTTTTATATTGTTTTTTTGCATTGTTGACATGTTCTTATTGTCCATATATTGCTCACACAGGGACCTGGAAGGTTCCAGCTCAGTGTTTAACCACCATGCTGAATGCTCACTTTAGATGTGTTTCATCTAGAAGGTCACAACCTTCACCACAGCCTAACATTAAGCACAATAATGCTTGGTTCACTCACTGATTCAGTATTTTTTTCTAACACTTTTGACCTTGTTGCAGTCTATGTCGCTCATGTTTTGTAAACGGAGAAAATGTGACATTAATCCTGGGGTTGGGTGTTGATTTAGTTTGATTGTTTGCAGAATAATTTGTACTCTATGGTGAAAATACACCGCAGTGCAATACATGTCTTTAAACTCGGCAACGATACACGGAACGTACAAAGCAATAATATTTTTCCCAGTGAATATCAAAATGTTATTCTAAGACACTTGTGTATATTTTATCATAGTTACAAATTTCAGGCAAAAAGGTATTTCGAACAAATACAGAATCACTACAAAAGGAGTTTATTCCTCTTGTCTGAGGAGGCCGAGATCCTTAAAAATCCTTCATCTGACACAGGAAAGTGTGTTTCTTCTTCAGCACCTGCTTTCGCCATTACATTCAGAAAGTCGCAACTGAACAAAAACTGCCTCCATCATATCAGGAAACAACTTGGAATGATTTAAACTTGCTGAGGTCAAAAATAGCCGACAGCAGACAGCGTATCATAACATCAAGCAGCCACACTCTCGGGCTGAATGCATGAACTGCTAACTGCTTTAATGAGCAATTTAAATTTAGATGTAATACACTAAAGGGTCGTAAATTGAAATGATCTCTATAGGAACAATGTGATGGAAGAGTCACATCCAAATGGAAAAACTGTGCTGAACAACTTAGCTGTGAAACGCCATTTATTCCTGACCCCCACCAACTCGTGCACAAACATTCATCAGTTTAGTGTTGGCCTACTGTACAATACGTCAGTAATGATAGGAGTCAAGGCTAGAACTGGATGTGCGGCTCTGTCTGAATCCTCTTCCCTCCAGCTCGGGATGGTTGTGCGTGTGTTCCAGCCACTCTCGAGCGGAGCGTGTCTCTTCACCAGGTGTGGTCCTCCTCCTTCCACACTCCCCACCTCCGTTGGCCCCTGTCCCTCCCCTTTTCCCTCTCATCTTGTTCCCCTTGACCCTGACTCGCTGCAGCCTTGGTGCTGATAAGAGCGGCCCATCCATTCCTCACCTCTCGCCAACTGACACATTTCCAGAGGGGGGCGGGGGGGTGACCTTGTTCCTTCACATCCCTCTGATGTGTTTGCTGACATTTCCTCCTTGCCCCAAGATGCGCTTCTCTCTCCCATGTGCTTTTTAATCGTTGGGCCACGACGTAGCTGTGTAATTAGGCACTGTCATAAGGGAGTTTTTGCTGTTGTACTTTATCGCCACTATTGTCATTTTCCCTGCTAAATCGTTTTCAGGACAACAGCACGGCCTTGAGTGTAATACGGCTTTCGTACAACAGTTACACAAACTTTACTTTCGTGGAGTTGTCACAACTGGACTGGACTGGACTGGTGGCGACTGGGAGAGCAACCTTTTTGTCCCTGGTTGCGGCAAGTTATGCACCGATGGAGAGGGGAAAAAAAATAGTGTCCCCTCAATTTCTAATGAGAGCAACTCCGAGGACAATTGGCACAAACTTGTGAGACAGCAAGAACCTCGATATTGTGCTTTCTGGTTGGATGTCATTCATATCTCTCAGACCCCATGATGATTAGACCACCTGTAGCAGGCTCTAGGCCCGGGGTGGGCAAACTAAGGCCCGGGGGACATATGTGACCTGTTAGGCTCTTTAATCCGGCTGGCAGAACATGAAGAGATTATATCAATAGTAAGTAAGTAATAAATTGGGTGTATTTCGTCAATTATTTTTTCTGTGTTTTAAAAGTAATTTCAATAAATAGCTAAATACCGTGGGGCTTTAAATGCAGATCTTTTGTTGTAACACTTTTGTTCATTTCTAATTGACATTAAAGCACATATATTCTTTCTACTATGAGGTGAGTCACCAAAACACTCCATCCATCTGCTCCTGCTCCGGGCCCCTCTGTCAAATTTCAGAACCCATTGTGACCCACGAACAAAAAAGTTTGCACACCCCTGGTCTAGGCAGTGATAAGTCCCAGCGCTGTTATACCTTATATCGGTCATATGGCTCTTCAAATCATTCCCTGAAGAGCTCTTTTTCCCATTAAAATCCTTGTCCTGTTGAGTGTTGTGTGAACAAAGCAGCTTTGCCTGTGACATCACTTTGAGGTTTCCTCATTGTCTACTTTTGACAGCTCCGCGCTCGAACAAAGGTACCTATCCAGCTACTAATGAATGCAGAGGAGACGGAGGCGGAGAGAGCTTTTCGTCTGCCGTGTGCTTTTAGGACAAAAATGTGTTTCTGGACTCACATGAGATCAGCGAGAACACGACTAGAGAATGCTCCTATGGTAAAATCCTCTGACGTTATCTTATATTATTGGTACTGTTGTGTTTGAAACAACCGAACAAGCAGCATATTTCATTTGCGGGTAGACACAGCAAGCTCTGGAAGCATGAAAACATATGAAATGTTCTCAGTGAACCTGAGCACAGCTCATGGCTAGGAGGCAGCACTTAGCATTCTGGCTTAAAACATGCTGTTTTCAATGTCACATTCTACTCATTCTGTTTGGTTTATCTCTCTTTCACTAACTGGCAAAAAACTTGAGGACTTCACTACACAACGTTAACGTTAGGCTTGCCACTCATTCAATTTCTTAATATAACCGCAGCAAAAAGTAAAACAAATATTAATTTTAGTTTAGAGTTTATATGATTCCAATAGATGAAGTCATGAGTAATGAAAATCTCTTTGGAAATTGAAAGAATCCACATGTGGATGTGTGGGTGATTCCAGAGGATAGCGAAGACCAAATCAGACAAAATGAACATTAGAGTCCATTTGCTATTTTTCTATTTTTCCTTTTTCCTTCTTTTTTTTGCTGCCAATATAGACCAACAAGAGTTTGATAACCAGTTTCCAATGGTGTAAAGTTAGAGCTCCTTTCATATTGTCAGAGCAATTTTTTTTGTATTTTTTTTAAAATCAACTTTGGCGGTTCCTGCTGGCCAAACAATAGAATGCAAATGTTTTGTCCTGTAGGCCCAGTTCTCTCTCTCTCTCCCTCTCTCTCTCCCTCTCTCTCTCTGTCTGTCTTTAGGGGGATGCGAGATAGAGGTGAGGGGGTGGAGGTCGAGAAGTGAAAACAGCACAAAGCTTATTTGTCCATCCATCCATCCATCTTCTATACCCGCTTATTCCTAATCAGGGTCACGGGGGTCTGCTGGAGCCTATCCCAGCTGTTTTAGGGCGAAGGCAGGGTGACACCCTGGACAAGTCGCCAGTTCATCGCAGGCTTATTTGTTTATATCAAATTATCCTACTGCTTAATTTTCGTAATATTGTAACTCCATTCTTGCTATATTCAGACTTAGTGTAATTCTTATAATTGTGTATTCGACGTGAACGATGAGGCAACTGGAGTGACCCTTTATACCACTCCAGAGTTGTTCACTCCTTTCCACTCTGGACAGCTGAGTGGAGTCTGGTCGCACACTGTCTATGTATGTTTAGCATTTAATGAGCATTTTATTTCAGTGAAGTGGATTATTTTTGATCATGGATTCCGGTAGAGCAGCTTTTCCTTTTACTGAAAAAAAAATGATCCTATGTTCACAGTCTCCATTTTAAACAGTCTTACCAGCTGACTTGATGACGACTGCTCCTTTCTTGTTTCTTGTTTGGGTTGGTTTGGTTCAAAACAGGGGCAGCCACAAGGTACAATGGGCAGAACACCTGTAGGGGGTGCTGTCATTTCCTCTGGGAGAAGTATCAGTGCCCTTGGGAGTATTTCCAGTTCTGAATTCTTTGGCACATACATTCTTTCTGAAAAGTGAAACAAGCAGAACAAATAATTGACTTTTCCCATTTCTTCAAGTGTTTCACATCAACTGAAGTTTGTTAGTTTAATCGTATTACCGTTAGCATGTCTGCATTAGCAAATTAAATAGCTGACATTGTGTATGAATTATACATGTGCAATTAAATGAGTCTTTGTACATACTTTAAGGGTTAGGTTTTAGAGTAATTAGTTAGCATGGCTTAACTCACAGTTGGTTCAGTTAGTGCTAGCAATCTTAAAATTTCTACTTTGACGTCATCACCTTGATATTGTCCATATCAGCTTCAGTGTGTTAGCATAAACTTCAAGGAGCTGTAATTTTTTTTTTTGCCAACTCATATTAGCTTCTGTTAGCTGCCTCAGTTACTCGGCTTATATTTAATATTGATCAATATTACTCATGGGGCCTTTAAGTTACTTTTTTCCCCCTGGCGATTTTCTAAAAAACACTTCTATAATGTTCTGCAGAGAAAAGTCACAGCGCTCTATTCTTGGCCTAGCCGCACGTTTTGATATCTCATTTGTCATTGTTTTCCTGAATGCTGCTGGATTAGTTCAAGAATCAGCCGGAACGTGCGAAAACAACATGGAGTGAACATTGAGTGCCCGTTCCGTCCGTTCATTGTGCACAGTGAGGAGAGTGCCCCTGGAACTGTGGCACTAAGAAGCTCTGCCCACTTTGACCTTTTTAACTACATTTTCAATTACATTGACGGTTTACTCCAGCATCATGTCATTTAATGACACCAAGTCTTCCAATGTGTGATATGAAATTCAACCGGTGCAGTGCTGCTGTAGCATATTGAGAGGTCAATAGTTTAAAGAACCACCACATTTAAAAAAAAACCAAAACCAAAACAACAACAACAACAACAACAACATAATTTTACTTGGTTACTTGGTGCACATTATCATTGCAATATATGACTAATTTTTTTGGATATCTCCTACAACGTTAAATGCAGGAATGCAGTGCGTACATTCCCTAATTTTTTTTTTTTTTTGTGTGTCTATTAAAATTTACCAGCAGGAGGCCTTAGTCAATGTTAACAATGGTGATTTATTAGGTTCTCCAAACAATTTACCTTTCAGTGGGACAGTGCAGCAGGTCACTTGATTGCCAGCGTTCCTTTTCTTGGGTAAATTTGAAGACGCTCTGTGTTGCCGGGATCGGAGTGATAGATTAGGGGTTTTTGTTTTGACCTTGTCAGGTGACACAGAGGAAACCCCCTGCCATGTCTGCTTTTTCTCTGCGCTATTGTGGTTGTTGTATTTAATTTCCCTTTTCTAAGTGGTTTGTTGTGATTGTGCCCTGCTTTGGTCAAGGACACGCGGGGAGAATGCCGGCTTTATAGTGCAAAATTTCACTGTCCTTCTCTCAATGTAGACTATCAAGTCTCTGCACTCCCACTTGCCTACACCACTGTCCTCCGCTGGTATAATTTAACCAATTAGTTAAGTATAAAGGTCGTGACACCAAGGTTGGAGACAGCCATCCTTGGTGATTTGAAAAGTATTTTCCAATTGGAAAATGTCTAGAAATGGGATCACTGGCATTTATCAAGCTTGCATTTACATAAGGTTATTCAGAGATTGTCTGCAAGGCAATTAAACATCAAGTAGTCTACCATACCAGGTTTGAAAAGAAGATCCCTGAATAGACACACGGTACATTAAGACTGATTTGGACTACATTGAACGAGCAGAAATGATCCTGTCGAAGAAACTTTCTCGGCAAAGATGCTTCACGTCAAACTTACACAGTGAAGTGCGTTAACATTGTCTTATATTACATTACTATTACTATACCATGGATTCCATGACCAGTGTTTCTTTATGGACAGGTATTAGAGGGAGGAATACGTTTTTTTTTTTTTTTTTAACATGCTTAAAAAAAAAACTTGAATGAAGACCAGGAACTAATAGATGTAAATAGACTTTATCTGACTATTTTTCATGAAGCGCTTTTCATGAAGGAGACATTAATGTCAATGACTCACATTAATATTCCTGGGAAGTGTTGGCTTGCATGTGTAAGTGCTGACAAGCAAGGACTTTTTGAATCACTTTTTGTGCAAGTGGAAGTGAAATAACAATTAATCTGTCCATCGAAAAAATAAAATAAAATAAAATAAAATAAATAAATAAATAAATAAATAAATAAATAAAACCGTCCTATGCTTGTCTTACTCAGACCTTTCTCTTTTTAAAAGGTACATCTGCCGTTTGCCGCTCGTTTCCGCTGCGGCATCTTCGTATTGATTTTCTGTTTGTTATCGTTCACGTTCCAAATCTTAATTTCCCCCCGTTTTCAACCACGCTTGGTTTCAAGCTTTGTTTGACTCAGAAATCGATTCCATTTTCGTCCTCCATGTTGTCGACCACAGCTCGCCAGCTAGCATGACGCAATGACACAGACTGACTGTTACTTTGCAAGCATGCAGTGTTTTTTTTTATTTTTTTTATTATTATTATTATTATTTTTTATTTTATTTTATAAATAATCCTAATATGCAGTTATATTACAATAATTAAGTTTATTGGTGCCCTCGGGAAAATATGTCTCTGCATTTCACCCAACATTTTTCATATTTAACCTTTACTATCCCCACTAGATGAGCAGTTAAGGTTTTTTTTTTTTTTTTTTTGGGGGGGGGGGGTC
This sequence comes from Nelusetta ayraudi, assembly GCF_046127955.1. Taxonomy (NCBI): domain Eukaryota; kingdom Metazoa; phylum Chordata; class Actinopteri; order Tetraodontiformes; family Monacanthidae; genus Nelusetta; species Nelusetta ayraudi. The sequence goes on from NW_027466142.1 coordinate 3,169,674, forward strand.
TTACTCAGCCGTCGTGGGGGACAAGCAGGCACCACTTTTCCCCAGCAGATCTCCATAGGTCTGAGGATGATTCGAACCAGTGACCTGGTGATCATAAGCATGCTACCCCACCTATGTTGTGTTCAGTATACGTTAAATTTAATAAAGACTTCAATACCACGTAGAACCCCCCCCACCCCCCATTAATATAGGCCCAGAGTACATTATATGTATGCATTATAATGTATAAATTGTAATATTATTGATCCACTAAGAAATTGTTATATTCTATAGCTCGCTAGATTTTATTTATTTGCCTTTTTTCACGCCGCAAACGCCGCAAAAAGTGGCAAAAGCGTGGGGCTGAGCAGATTTTTGGCAATACTGCCATCTTGTGTAATGAAAGCGCAACTGTTGACAGTATCGATCAATCGTTTATATTTGATGCGTTGTGGCAAGTACAATTTTAACTACCGATGCAAAGCCACCAATTGAGACTTGGCGAGCCATCGAGCATCGCAGCTCAACAGTGGTGCCCCGTCATACAGCGAGCCTCGTGCTCCTCCTCCTCCTCATCTTCCTCCTCCTCCTACTGAATATGACTGTAACCCAAACCAAGCACGGATTTTTTTTTTTCTTTTTCCTTTTAATTACGAGTTTAAAGAAATAGAGTCCTTACATTATGAAAATATAGTCTTGGAGCACATTCAGATGGTCAAATTTCCTGCGAAGCTGCGAAAGGAGGAGGCTCCTGCAATAATAGTAACAGTATCATGGTCATGTCACCGCCACAGATGTCTGTTTCACGTGGGGGGTTTAGCAACTATTATCTATTGTGCTAAATGTAGCCACCCATTTCCTATCGTGGCCCCAGGTTCTTTGCTATGTGAAACATGTTGCTCCTCCATCGACCTGTTGTGCCGTGTAAAAATGTTTGTCATTGCCATTCATTTTATCAGCTACATCAGCTTGCACCCTTGAAATTGCATTATATTTCCATTGGCCTATATGTTGTGTCATTTTGACCAGGAGGTTTTCCATTGGAAGAAAACAAAAATGAGTCTATTGATGGGAGTGCAAATGAATATTGACCATTATAATATTTTAAGGTTAATCTTGACAGGCAGGGTGAGTGTATTACGTTCTTACGTTTATTATATTAATCCTACCAATCCAATTTTCACTGTCTTGTTTTGAAGGACATGTTCATGTGTGTACCGCTGAAACCATTTTAGACTGGTACCCACAGGGCTTGCAACTTGAAAAACTTGATTTTTGTTCATACACCATTCAAAACTCTTCAAATATTCATTGGCTGCACTTCTCACCAAATTATTTGGAGCACAACTTTGAATGCTAAACCCTGGAATTCACTGCTGCTCCTACATCGGGAACGGAAACTCATCAACTTGTAGCTTTCACCCAGAGTGATTGCAGCGCTATCTCGCTTTATCCACAAAGAAGCTGCCGCACCAGCAGAAAATGTGCGCAAGTGTGAGGGGACAAAATTAAGCAAATATAAATGACGAAGTCAAAACACGAGCCGCGCCGTAGCCCTTCCCCTTTATTTATTGTACAAATATATCTGGGAGACAGAGACAAAGTTGTCTCATGCAGGGGCTCCGCTGACCTGTAGCCACAGCACACTTGCAAAACAAAATGGTGTCAGAGACAAACAGCAGATAGGCAATTTTTCTTGGCTGGAGTGACAGTGGGATCCAATTCCAGTCGGCGTGACTTGCTGGCCAGTGTTCCCTATAGTCAAAGTAGAAGAGTTGTGGGAATGGAGGGCCTTGCCTGGCTTGCGGGAGGTCACGGGGTGAGTCACATTGACAGATGGGTCTGATCTCCCTCTTCACTGTCTGCTGAGTACACTTTTTTTTTTGTGACAGTCATGGACGAGGCGTGTTTACACTGACTGACTGTGGCTTGAAGAGGTTCCATCAACTAAACCATCACAAAAAGTTCTCAATGATGGAACTTTTAGTGTGCGTTTTAACCATTTACGTAAATGACGGCTCTCTCCCAGACTGGCATCAATGCGTCTGCAGGCTGGGAAGGCTGCACTTGAGATCTTAAAGGATCCATTATTGTATGTTTTTTATCCTGAGCTCAAAAGAATGAGCCTCGAATGAATGCTGATTGCTCAACAAACGTCTAAAACAAACAAACAAAAACAGTTAGCACCCTGTGTAAAGACAAAAACAAGCAAACAAACGCACCCCTCCGTTTTATCTCTAGTTTAAGCTGCAGTCTTGATATCAGGAGGAGGTGAATATTTTCAGAAGCATTTTCAAAGGTGTGACAAAGGTCCTTAGTTTTAGACAAAAGAATCCAGTGGAATTTTAGCTGGTCCCTCGTACACCAGGTGGGTAGAGGGGTGTTTTTAAATGGGTCTTTCAAGGTATATTCTAAAAGAACTACAATTATACCTCTTTCAATAAAATCAAGACCTGGTAAATTTGTGGTGTACTGTGTTATTTGTGACTTCAAGTTAGGGCATTTTAAAAACACAAAACACATAATGACTAAAAAAAAACAAAAAAACAAAAAAACCTGGACCTAACATGGTGAAATATTTATAAATAGCAGACACAATACATGACTGATTCTGGGGAAGTACAGGATTCAGCGGAAAACTGACCTTTATTCTTGCATCTGAATGTAAATCCTGTCCCATATGTCCCTTAACTGCACAACAGACCATCTTGCTCGACAAGTAATATTCATTGTGAAATAAATCCTACTTTTATTCACATTGTTCATTGATGCAATCTGCCCCATTCCTAGATAAATAAATACATCAATCAATCAATCAATCAATCAATGAATTATAGATGTTGCATACATTGAGACATATGTGTCCCTCTAGTCAGAAGTGAGGTGATGATGTGAGATGATGAAGGTCTGGCATTCATCCAATTCGGTAAATCTTGGAGTCAGGCCCCTCTTAAATGGGAGAATACAGTTGTCTAGGACACTGAACCTGCTGTTAATTTTCTGGTCTTTTTCTGACAGACCAGACTTTTGTTTATTGTTTTTTTTTTTTTTTTTTTAATGCATTGCTTAACGCCTTCCTAACAGTTAGATGTTTTCCCTTCGCATAAAGTCTTACGCATCCCACTTGCTTTTGTGCCCTTGTAATTGTAGTGTTTTGATTTGATTTGATTTTTTAAATTGTATTTCATTTTATTTACGCTGAATGTCGCGCGCGTTTCTTGCTGGACTTGAATGAGCATAAATGATCTTGTCAACGAAACTTTCTCAGCACTTACACATAACTTACACAGTTAAATGTGTTAACATTGTCTTACTATTCAATGGAGCCCAACCAGTGTTTCTTCTTTTTGCTTTGACAATGTTTCACGTTGCCCACTTGTCACTCTGGATTTTTTTCGTACTACCCCCCCCCCCCCCCCCCCCCCCCCCACTTATGTTATGAACTTTGTAAGAGACAGCATTTGACTACATTTTTGCACGGAGCATTCCGGGGGACTTCTCCTCAAGGACGATTAAAAAAAGTGGAAAATGAAAAAATGACAAGAAGTGAAGTCTTCTGTTTCCTGACTTTAAATGTGTACGGCGGGGGAAGGGGGAAGGGGGGGGGGGTGCAGATGATGACGACAACATTTTGTTTGCCCCCTATTTGTCAAACCCCACTGTAGCAGCAGCAGCAGCAGCAGCAGCAGCAGTGGAACATCACCCGCTTCCAATCAGTCTGGACAGGTTCAAAGTGCACGTCCGCTGCTTGGACTGCTTCATCTGCATCATTGCGCCGCTTCTCCCTTCAGGCGTCTTTATGACGGAGGTCGTCAGATTGCGTCACGTGGCGAGCGCTCCACCAATAGGGCCGCGGCGCGGTGGAGGGGTTGGAGGAGGAAGGGTGGTCCTCCGTGATAAGGGAGTCGCAGTAAAGAGCGAGCGGGGCTGGTGGAGGGGGAGTTTCATTCGGAGTTGCTCGTCGCGTCCCTGAGTTGTGTGGCCCTCGCCCGTGACACGCGCTCCCTCTTGTCATCGTCACCGAACCGTCGGACAGCAGCGACCGGCCGCGAGGCGCGCGTCTCATGTTGGGAGACAAAGCTCACGGTAGGTTTTTGGCCCCGTTACTTTACCAGCGCCACGTTCAAGTTCTACTGTTCAAGACGCTTGCGTGCAAGAGGTTTTCTTTTTCTTTTTTCTTTCTTTTTACCTGGTGTGTGCAAGATAGAGAGAAAGATCTGTTAAAAAAAAAAAAATATGGCCAAAGGCCTAAAAAAGCCACGAGGAATTAATTGAACAATTGCATTGCAAGGAAAAGCAAGAAAATAAATAAATAATGACAGTATATTGGCTCTGAAAACGTTAGAAAACTGTTAGAAAAAGCTAACCTTGAAATTGTTCCATGATAGAAGCTCTTTTTTTTTTTTTTGCCGTGTTACAAACATGAATATTTTCGTTAAAGCGATGCAAATTAAACGAATAAAATAAAATATAATGTAATAATAATAATAATAATAATAATAAATAATAATAATAATAATAATAATAATAATGAATCATTCTCTGATGTGTTGCATCACAGCATAGCAGCCAGTGACAATTTTCGCTTAATTCGTTTCAGCTTTTTTTTTTGTTTGTTGTTGTTTATTATTTTGAAAAACAAGCCATTAAAGATAATACAATTCATTCAAATTAATGCACTCCCTTGTGTTCCGCACTCTAGCAGGCTCTGTGAGGAATTCACGGACACCGAACAGCAACAGCGGCGTCGACATTCGTGTCTGGCAGGCCTTTACAAAATGTATTATTAGTTTATTAACCTAAGATATTGACATTATTTATATTCACAAGTTACCAAGGAAAGCATTATTCTTATTATTGTTATTATTATTATTATTATTATTATTATTATTATTATTATTATTACAACCGCTATCACAAATTCGGAATTACAAGTTATCATAAATATGATCAGAAAAAAAATTGGAGGAAGACCTAATTAGACCTACAACGCAAAGGACTAAATCAATTCATAACAAATATACATATATATTTATACGACTACAAGACTCACTGGGCAGCATTACAGCACTGACTAAATCATATAGGCTTTGGTAAAACATCACACGTATTAAACGCGCAACTGAAAACAACGTCATGCCTGGTTCAGTTTTAATTTTAAATTGCGGATAAATCGTAAACATAAAAAGTCTTAATATATCTGAAAGAGAACGACCCAAACCAACCGCTCTTCAATTTTAGACATCGAAAAAAAAAAATAAAATTCTGCAACGCAAACGCGACACAACAACAACAACAGCAACAACAAACAACAATTAATAACGCTAAAGAAGAAAAATGGACTCCCCTTTGCGTCATAATCTAATACGATATAATGAGATTTTGCCGTGGATATTAAAAAAAGCAAGTTATATATATATATATATATATATATATATATATATATATATTGATTATATCTGCGTGTGTGACAGGTGTGACTCTGAAGGTGATGGAATACACGTATGACGACGACCTGGAGGAGCTGTGTCCTGTGTGCGGAGACAAGGTCTCCGGATACCACTACGGTCTGCTCACCTGCGAGAGCTGCAAGGTAAAAAACAACAACATAAAACTCACCATATGTGACCAGTAGAGAATGTAAGCGACAAACGGTAGTTAACATTATCGAAATAAATAAATAAAAAACAAAAATGAAAATTAAATAATGCTTAGAAAAATACCATTTCGGTTAGTCCGATAAAACGCATCGCTGTCCCGTCATACTATTTTTTTTTTTATTTTTTTTATTAATACAGTCCGTTTATTGTGCATGGATAAAATATGATTTCTCCAGGAAAAAGCCTTACTTTTCGGCGCTAGACGACGGTGCACCATAATTCATGATAATGATAATAATAATAATAATAATAATAATAATAATAATAATAATAATAATAATAATAATAACAGATCCACTCTCAGTGTGCTGCTTTCAACAGAAAACCTTTTCATTGCAGGGCTTCTTCAAGCGAACCGTGCAGAACAATAAGAGATACACGTGCGCAGAGAACCAGGAGTGTAAAATAGACAAGACCCAAAGGAAAAGATGTCCATTCTGTCGCTTTCAGAAGTGCCTCAGCGTCGGGATGCGTCTGGAAGGTAAACATTCCCTTCACACAATTCACACAACGCACCTCTGAAGGCACATGTGTCAGTAAAGCGACTGGAAACACATTTTTTTTTTTTTTTTTTAAATGACATATATTGCGCCAATAATCGCGCGCGCGCGCGCACACACTAGCTATGTACATAACACTTACATCTCAACTAAGACATTTTAGCTGTGTGTGTGTGTGTTTTTTTTGTTTTTTTTTCACTGGTGTAGCTGAGTAATACATCAGCTTCAAAACTCACAATGCCTTGCGGTTTATGAACAACATTTTTTTTTAGGGAGTTTTTTTTAGTTGTCAGTTGATGTTCTTTGTCTCTGACTTATGCTAACGCTCACAGATATACTCGAAATAATCGACCTGCACTAATGTAGGCCATGGTAGTCAACCAAAGCACTCATCAACACTTGCCATATTCTCACAAATTTATCTTTTAGGAGCAGAAGCTAAAAACACACACACACACACACACACACACACACACACACACACACACACACACACACACACACACACACACATAAATAAGTGAGTGTGTTTCGGCTGGCAAAAAGTAATAAAAAAGTAACAAAAAAGCATGTGTGTCGGCTCCTCTGAAATTATAGAGATAGGATTTCTTCCCTCAATGCAGGAAAGCACCTGCTTCCGCAGCAGAAAAAGGACACATTCTTCACTTGCTGATAAAACCCCAGAGACTCCTCTGTTTTAAATCAAACTTCTATTTAGGCTACAAAAAGGAGTGGAGCCGCAGAGACTTTTGGGGATTATTCTCAAGCCCTAAAAAGGGAAGCAGAAATGTCTTGTTTAATGAAAAGAGATAATTGGGGATAGTGGAAAAAAGAAAGTTATGGCTTTTCTTTTCTTTTTTTTTTTTTTTTGCGCCACAGTTCAGTGATTTGCAAGGAGTTTTCTTTTTTCTTTTCCTCCACGGAGGAAGGAGTCTTGGCAGTGCATAAGTTGGCCCGCTGTTTCTAAATTTCTATTCCTTGTCTCTGTGTCTGTGTGTGTGTGTGTGTGTGTGTGGCAGCGGTGCGCGCGGATCGCATGCGCGGGGGAAGAAACAAATTTGGCCCCATGTATAAGAGAGACAGAGCCTTGAAGCAGCAGAAGAAGGCTTTGATACGGTCCAGCGGGGGCTTCAAGCTGGAGAGCGCCGCCCCGCCGGCCTCCCCCATGCAGACAGAGTACAGCTTCGGCGGTGCCCTGCACACCCTGCCCACCATCTCCAAGAGCCTGCTGCCCTCCACCCAGACCCCCGTCACCCCCACAGACTACGAGGCCAACCCCTTCGGGAGCCCGTCCCTGGGCATGGCCGTGCAGTCCCACTCCCTGGCCCAGTACCAGTACACGGCCTTCGCCAGCCGGGCCATCAAGGCCGAGTGCCCCGATTACACCAGCTCCCCGGAGTCGCTGGCAGGATACCCCTACCAAGACCTGTACCCGTCGGCCTCGCCCCAGCCCCCCAGCCTGCCGCCTCTGGTGCTGGAGCTGCTGCGCTGCGACCCGGACGAGCTGGTGGTGCAGAACAAGATCGTGGCCCACCTGCAGCAGGAGCAGAGCGGCCGAGGCCGGGCGGACAAGCTCAGCACCTTCAGTCTCATGTGTCGCATGGCCGACCAGACTCTCTTCTCCATAGTGGAATGGGCCCGGAGCTGCATCTTCTTCAAGGAGCTCAGGGTGAGTGCAAAGTGCTTTACTCCCCCCCGGCGTGGCCACACTACCACGAAGATATTCTCACATTTAAAGGTCCAGTGTTTAGGGATGCAAATGACTTTCATTTCACTGCCAGTGTATGCTTTTATAAATGTATTCATGGGCAGTATGCTGAGACTTTGTCAAAATAAAATAAAAATGATAAATCAGGCCAAATTTTACGCACTGGACCTTTAAAGGTGCTCTCCATGCTGTCACTTAAAGCGTGGAAGTCTTAAGCAGTCTTTGTAATATCTTGCGTTGTGTGTCCTCCTTTTTGCAAGGCATTGTTTTTTTTTGTTTGTTTTTTTTTTACATACAGATGCATCTGAGACAGATTTGTTGTCACTGTCAGACAGTTAACATAATCACATGCAAACGTAATGATAATAATAATAATGATAATAATGGAGCTTGTAGAAATTATTGACTCAGTTAACTAAAATAATTGGTAATGAAACCTCAAAATAGTCAAAATTCACTTTGTCATAAAAAAACGAATAGTCACTCCCCTTCATTAGGTTTAAAAACGGAAGGGAACCCCCCCCCACTCAAACAACAGTAGTGCGGTCGACGTCTCAGACGGTTGTTACAGTACATGCCGCCGCTGCTGCACTCAGGGCCACGTAGGAAGACAAACAAGCGTTCACACTCGCACTCATGCCGACGGATCATTCGGAGCTCCCACTTCCCCTCATGTGCATGTTTGTGGACCGTGGGAGGAAGCAGGAGTACCCAGACAGAAGCCACACAGAGGGACTCGCAGGGAAAACATGTAGAGTCCACCAGGGAAGGCCCCAGGCTGAGGGCTCCGAAACCCACAACCTTCTTGCTGCAAGGCAACAGCGCACACACCTAGAAATAATAATAATAATAGTAATAATAATAATAATAATAAAAAAAATTGTTGATGCAAATCCAACTTATAGGTTGAGAGAAAAATACGATTCCAGCTTTATAACCACTGCAGCATAAATGTAAAAAAAACAACAAAAAAGGGTCATTTTCAATTCTGCTGAGATTGTACCGCACACCGCTACTGATACTGTCGTAATTGTTACATCCAGTTGTTGTGTGCACTGACTGATACAAAATACATGAGGAATGAGGCCAATAGTAGTTCTAAGTGAGGTAGTCTTTTTTTTTCCTTCCCTAAAGTCTTTGTGTAACCAAGTAAAATGATCTGAAAACATGGAGGCTGGACTCTGTTCTGTCATACATGTCGACCAAACTGAACTGCGGCAAGAACGATCAACACCACTCGTCGACATTTAACTCTGGCGGAGCAGCGGGGCTGCACGTTATCCTCACAGCAGTCCATTTGTCTGTCTAGCCCAAGCGTGGGAAAACTACGGCCCGGGGGCCACATGCGGCCCGTTAGGCTTTTTAATCCTAATGGGCCGCCAAACTTGAAGAAATGATATTTATAGTCAGTACGTCATAAAATAGCAGTATTTCATGCATTTTCTTCAGTTTTTGAAGAGTCATTTCAATAAAGAGCTAAATATTGTGGGGCTTCAAAGACAAATATTTTGTTGCAACCCTTTTGCTCATTTTCATTTGAGATTAAACCACGTTTTCTACATATCCCACGATATATTTTCCTCCTATGAGGTGGGTCACCAAAACACTCCATCCATCTGCTCCTGCTCCGGCCCCTCTGTCAAATCTTAGAACCCATTGTGGCCCATTACTCAAGGAGTGTGCCCACCCCTGCTCTAGCCTGTTCAGTGGTTGAACTAAAGCAACCTGGGAGACTCCCCCAACCTCCTACAATAGTGTGTCTGTACTGTCAGCGTGTTAAAATGACCACATCCTTCGTAGAACGCAGGCAAATGGAGTCATTTTCTTGTTGTTGCTGCTTGGTTTTGTTTGTTCCTAGAATACAAACTTGGAAATGATTGTGATTAAAAACGAATGACCTCTTAATGCTTGATTTGAGCATACTCCAGAAATGAATCATGTGGTTTGCTAAGATGACTTTGATTTTCCTTTAAATGTGATAGGATCTTTTTCATAATCAATCAAGATAGGAGGGCTCCCCCCCCTCCCCCCCCACTGCAAGTACTTCCATTTTGCATATGACCAGAAAGCTGTAATGTCCCGTGTGATAAAATTATGCATACTTAAAGTATGCATAATTTTCAATTTGTAATTGCTTGTCCACTTCAGTTGTTGGTACATACATTTCTCCACAATTTTATTTGAGGATGGCAGTGGTTTTATCCTTCACTGGCATCACGGTCTATAAATGGTCACTCTGTATCGAGTGCTAGCTCTTGGTTAATCATTTAATTCATTCATCTTTTTTAACCTGAAGTCTTTAGACGTATGACCAACCCTCGGTTGTTTTCAACTGCCAGTCACGGAGCATAATGAAAAACCAAACCAAACATATTTACCTCAAATTTACATAATGAATGAGTTTGACGCTTGTCCGTGTGGATATAATAACGTGTAGTACATGTTGCTGAGTTTCGATATGTCAAGGCACCGTCAGCTGTGCGCCTCCCCGGCCCCCTTTCTGCTAATACAGTTCGTCGGCATGATTCAGATAGCAGAACAAATGCATTCCACTTTTCACACGACGTGTCCCCTAATTTTCGTTTTGTACGTGCACAGCGCAGAGATGAGGCTCAACGATCTGTTATCACTGTACGCAGTTATTACACGCATAACAATTTGTGCAAAAACAAAATGAATTTGTGGGTACACCTCAGCAGGCAGTGAATGCCACTGAACAAAAAAGGCTCACCGCAATATCCCTGCACTTTCTACAGCCACCCGTATTCCCCTCCCTCCCTCTTTATCTGTTGTAATGTAAAAAAAAAAAAAGCTTTATAAAAAGTGTTAAAAAAACTTAAAAATACACACAGAAATCTGTTAGCTGCATGCAATAATAATAAACACTACTACGCTACTAAGTTAAGTTACTAAGTTAAGTTAATTCAGCCAAGTTAAGGACCTGTCAACATATATTAAACCATTTCTTAATGTGAAGAGCCATCACATTTTCCGTGGTGATCCATCATATTAGGGCTGAATAATGCACTGACTTGCATGATTAATGCAAACGTATTTCTTAATTAAGCTCAAAAACGGTAAAAAAAAAGTCTATCTTTTCAATTTCAAGGTTTATGCTCCAAGCCCAACAATCTGCATGCAGACTGTCGGACTTAAATTCACAACGCAAGGTGCGATGCTGTTCATTAACGCCAGTTCGGATCTAGCCGGATGTGCTAGCTAGACGTTGGCTTTTACACTGTGTTTTGAAATGTGTTAAGGCCTTTACACAATGCATGTAAAGGTTTTTTATAGCGAACTCTACAGACCCATCCGAGAAACAGAGGAAATTTGACCTTCTCATAGAAAAGATGGTTGCATACCTATTTTTTTTTTTTAAATATGTGAAATTCATCCAGAAAGTATTTGTGCATCTGGCTTTAGAAGTGCCTTGCTGATTCTAGTGTCTCATCTGAGAAGACAGACACAAAGCAAACTAGTCCAGCCGACTGGCGGTGCTCTTTCATGTGATTTGAAGAAAAACCTCCAGCAGTTGTCATGGCAGCTCTTTTGGAAATTTGCTGTGTTTATATAGTGATACAACTAGATACAACATAATTACGTTTGCCCTAATAATAACTACAGTATAGTTTCATAATTGTTTAATACGTTGGTATTCCTTCACAGTGGGAATGCAGTTGTTCATTATTGGTAAACTCAAATGTGCTCAAATACACATGAATCTCCACTGAAAACTCTCTTTTCAAACGGACTCTCAATGCTCGATTTCCCACTAGCTTCATTCACTTGAATTCAGGGTCCATGTGCCCCAGGACGCCAAGTGCGACACCACCCATCAATCTTAGGTTTGGACTTGAACCCAATTCTGCACGAGGCCAACAGATTGACATGGGCGTTGAAGCGTCAGCAGTGAATGAAGTTGCACATTTCATTCGATTCACTGGCAGCATGCGGACGGTAGCTCGCCCATCTGGCCTTTCCAAACCTCACTGATTCTCTGACAAAGTAAACTTTGCAGAGGTCCACACACACAATGAATCTGGGTCCATGTACTTTAGGGTACATTTTGATACAAGAAGAATCAAAATGAGTTTTCCGCTCTCTCTCTCTCTCTCTCTCTCTCTGTCTCTCTCTCTCTCAGACACACACACACACACACACACACACACACACACACTCAAACACACTCTTGCATTGTGCTTACAGAAACTATAAACCTTATAAGGTGCCACTGGCTTGTTTGAACCAGCAGCCGCTTGTTCTAAGTCCTCTGTATTGATGGAGGTTTTTCACGTCATTCAAAACTTTTTTGGAGTATTGTTATTATTTTTGCAACTACGTTCATCTGGTGTTAAATTTCGGTCGAAGAGGAAGCACTTGAGGTCACTCAGACCTCTTGCTTCCTCTATCCTCTCTTTATCACGGCACGCCCACACCCTAAGTCCACCAGCACAGTCCATGTGTGGCCAATAGAATTGGGCGCTCTTCTCAGTGACTTATGGTTTTGTTGAGATCAACTGTCTGTGTTGAATTATTGTGTTACTTTGACTTTTTGGACCCCGTGGCTACAAAACAAAATTAATTGCTACTGTGTCCTTCAATTTATACACTATTGGAAGTGTGGGTGTGTGTGTGTGTGTGTGTGTGTGTGTGAGGGGTTATCTAAAGTTCCCACCAGAGTGAGAGCATATGTTACTGTTGCACGCTAATCTGACAGGATGCTTTCATTATTGTTGAAACACAGAAATAGAAGGAGTCTTCAAATTCACCACTAACCTAAATACACAAATACTGCATTTGTTCATTATCTTCTGTGCATTTTAAACCATTTTGATATTCTTGGTGTATGATAGTGCAAGATCTGCTATCAATCCACGTAACACAGGGCCAGTATCGCCAATTTTGATATCAACAGTGTTTCTGGGTTAGGGACACCAGTCAGTTGGGGGAGGAGGTCGAGGGATTCTTCCACTTTTCTCTTCTTTTTGGAGCTTGGTGTTTTCTGACATTTGATTTTTCATGAATTTGTACGAACTGAATGTGTTGCCGTTGTATGTTACTGCCCCGAAGCCACATGGCGGTCCTCTGTCTCCTTGCCTTTCTCGCTGCTCGTATGTGTGTGCAGCTGGCCAGGCTGCTGAGGAGTGTGTGTGTGAGTGTGAGAGCTGCACCGTGAGGAAAAGCACTCACACTCACACACACACACACACACACACACACACAGCCAGGTCGTCACGCTCTGATGAAACTGCAGCAGTGCACACAGGAGAGAGGCTGAAACTAAAGTATAAATCTCATTACATTGGCACTTATGGCTACCAACATTGATATCAACTGTGTTGATATTTGGAATGATACCCCCGTTACTATTTAATGGCTAAAAACTATTAGCACAGCAATGGTACCAATGGTATTGCATCACAGACAAGTTAGGGAGTACAGACAACATAAGATATGCTTGGAGCATTATTATTATTATTATTGTTATTATTATTATTATTATTATTATTATTATTATTATTATTATTATTATTATTATTATTATTCTTGTTGTTGTTGTGTGAACTCTTCTTTCTCTTCTTGTTTGAGTTAAATGTCCAGTGTGTAAAAGGAAGCTCGTCTGACAGCGTTTTTTGTATTTAGGGCATTGTCAGGTGGGCTACCTAAGGGTACGAAAACCAAATTACTTTAATTGGACTGTGAGTTTACACTTTCGTTAATGTACTTGTGGTCAGTATGTTGGGCTTTTATTCATGTAAAAATCATAAATCAAGCCAAATGTTACACGCTAGACCTTTAACACAGGGGGATGTATTTAAAAACCAAAATAAACATTATATGCATTGCATATAATCCATCCATCCATCCATCCATCCATCCATCTTCCTGAACGGACAAGTTGCCAGAGATCATTGGTTTCCATTAGAATTTCCAAATTCTAATGTAATCCAGTATCCCGAGCCTATATTGTATATGTATAAATATTCTATATTGTATGTATGTATGTATGTATGTATGTATGTACGTATGATGATTTTCATGTGTTCTTCAGAATATCAGTCGGATATCAGATAAACACATAAAACAGACACAGTTTGAATGCAGGAGCAAATGTAGCCTCAGATTGTAGATTTGCTTTTTGATCATGTTTCCCTGTCTCTTGTCTCATGGATGTGTGTGTGTCCTGGAGGTGGGGGATCAAATGAAGCTCCTCCATAACTGCTGGTCTGAACTTCTGGTCCTAGATCACATTTTCAGACAGGTGCAACATGGGCAGGACGACAGTATCCTGCTGGTGACCGGCCAGGAGGTAAAGAAATCCCTCACACACCTCATGCACGTCATGTAAAATATAATGCAAGAGTGGCGTTTGCCCAGATGTGTTGAATGCAGCCTTCGGTTGAAGTCGAGTTTTAAACTTTGTCTAACCAGCTGAAAACAAACAGGCAAAAGCAAATTAATTTTGGAAACTTCTTTTTTTTTTTTAAATCTTAAATTTAGATTTAGGATAACATTTCATTTGTCTTTATAGAGTATGAGTAAGACAAGAAACCCAAACACTTACTGTACACTGAAATAATGATTAAAAAAAAATAAAACATTCATTAATAATAAAGGTTAAAAAAGGTTTACAACTTTAAAAAAACAAAACTAGTACAAATAACCAGCATAATAAAAAAAAAAATGAAAAGCCACTGTTGTGTTTTCAAATAAAAAATAAAAAAAAGATTTCAGTAAAACTATTCTTTTTTTAACAGCTCTTAGTAGGTCCCTAAAACGTCTCATGTGAACGTCCTTGACATCACAGTGCATTATCTAAATTCAGAATTTAGTTCTGTCACCTTTTTTAGGATTTGCCTTACCTTAATATTTGGGCTGAGACGTTAATTGTCGTAAAGATTTCAATCATATGTGGCAGCGCTCAATACTTCAAGTAAGTGGAAATGACATCTTTGTACATCAAACAGGTGCTGATTTTAAAAAGTCCAACAGGGACAATGAAACAATCAACCCTGCATGATGGCTGACGGACGAGCGGCTGAGGAACCCGCTCGTCCGTCTTGCCCGGCTCAAATAATGGCGTTCGCAGTCTGCCTTAGATCATCTTCAGCTGTGACAAAAGCAGGAAGCAACTGCTACAAGAAGGTGAATGTGAAGAAATACAGGAAGTAACGGCAGAGCTTAGCTGCTGCCAAAGTTGGATGAGTAATGGCAGCTTTATCAGAACGGCCTGGGGAAGGATTCAGCCTCTTGCCTGACTGGCTTTGGCAAGAGTTTAAAGCTGACTCGACCCCTATTTCCTGTTTAAACGCACGCGCACACATACAGTACGTGCGTGATACACACACGCGCACACACACACGCACACACACACACACACACACACACACACACACACACACACACACACTTGTGCACGCACCTAGAGGCTGATGCTTCTACGTTGCTCACAAAACATGAGGGGTGTACACAGTCTTGCTAATATATGCACTTGGGTGTTCTGAATTTTAGATATGAAAAAAGAAGCAAAACAATATTTATATTCATATATATTTGATTTATGTTGTCCTATATGTGTAATTCATTGAGAGCCATTAAATTTAGAGCGCGCAAACATCTTCGATAAAACATTGCAAACGAATCAGTAGTGCAAAATTTAACTCTGTAATTTTTGTTTTCTATTTGTCTTAAACATAAATATTTAATATTATGTGTTCTTTAAAAAAAAAAAAGAAGCATATTTAGATATAAAGGTCTTTAACACCCTGCAAGGACAATACATGGAACTCTAACTTCTTTCAAGTTTCAATAGTACGTGATTGGAAAAAAATCAAAGACAAAAAAAACAAAACTTTTAAGAATTACATCATCAAAAGTGGGTAAATATTTGGGTCATAATTTGTGAGCCAGTGGAACACACTGGACACAGGAGTATAACCAGGGCCTGGGCTCTGTGTTTTCAGGTGGAGCTCTCGTTCATACTGTCCCAAGCTGAGGCCACTCTGTCAAGTCTGGTCCAGAGAGGTCAGGAGCTGGCCACCAGGCTGCGGGGGCTGCAGGTGGACCGCAAAGAGATCGCCTGCTTCAAGTTCCTCCTGCTGTTCAATCCCAGTGAGTCCATCGCATTTCCACCTTGTCGCTCAGGAATATTTGTACGAAATGATGACGAAAAAAGAAAGAAGCCAAATTGGTAATGCAAAGGTGCTATAATGTTTTATCCGCCATTATTTCCCCTTTGAGGGACTCAATCCTCCAGGATTCATTTCTGCTGTGAGCCTGTACAGTGTAAAGCCAGCTGAATAATCCAGTTTTGGTTGCTATCTGCTAAATAATATTTATATATATATTTACTTACTCTATCTATCTATCTATCTATATCATGTGTGTATATTATATATATGTATATATATATATATATATATATATATATATATATATATATATATATATATATGTATGTATAAATATATATTTACACACACACACACACACACACACACACACACACACACACACACACACACACACACGCACACAAACACACACACACATGAAAGCACAAACA
This sequence comes from Nelusetta ayraudi, assembly GCF_046127955.1. Lineage (NCBI taxonomy): Eukaryota > Metazoa > Chordata > Actinopteri > Tetraodontiformes > Monacanthidae > Nelusetta > Nelusetta ayraudi. Next base: position 3,186,087 of record NW_027466142.1, read on the forward strand.
AGCAGAGCTAGAAAGAATGTTGTCGTTTTAGAAAATAAAAGCCAGTCTGAAAATAAAAATCAATGCTGTGTGTGTGGGGCTGCGTGGCCGTGCTGACACCATCCTTTTCTGGGCATCACAGTGTTTTGGTACAAAAAAAAAAAAAATGTCTTAATTGCAAATTATCTGCAGTACCTTCCAGAGCAGTATTTTCCAAACTGGCCTTCTTCCCTCCAATACATTCACTTAATTAAATTTTGAGCGACGACAAAAGCCAGCATTAACAAAGACATCTGCCTTCATTGTCCACTAATGGCATTCAAAAGAAGCGTAATGGAAGGGTCTACCGCGCAGTAGCGGGAACACATTCATGCGGCGGCGTGTACAGATGGGGAGAGCATACACAAGGCTTGCTCAGATTCCCAGAAGTGTTTGCCGCTTAACGTTACGAAAGCGGCGAACAAAGAGCTTTGGAGCGCTGAGAGCACTTGTCGCGGGCGGAAAATATTTGCTGTCTTTACCTGTGGCTCCTTTGCTCGTGCTCTCCCTCATCTTCGGAGTCAGGTTTGTCGGGGGTAATTTAATTGCCCTTGCACAGTTTGAAAAGATGATTCAGGACATTGATTCAAAGCATTTAATTACTGCGTGAATGGATTCTCCAAGATGGGCTCAGCTGATACTGAACACGCACGCACGCGGGCACACACACACACACACACACACACACGCGCGCGCGCACACACTTATGCTCCTATTCACTTTATTTCATATGTAAAATATAGGTACAGGCGGAGTACAAGCCAGTATTCCATTTAGCGGCTGCATTCAAAGGCTGCATGTGATGTTCAAGATGCTCTACGAAATGATTTGTAATTTATGGAATTCGATTGTTAATTGTCCAAATGACCTCAGCTTGATTTATCATTGAAATACCAGCATACCACTGATAAATAGGTCTAGATGAAAATGGTAAAATTGTGTACAAAATGTAACATTAACAGAAAAATAGTGTGGCACGAGGCACGTCTGTCACATCTAATTGCGAAAGTAATAACTGAGCACGTATCCAAGAATTGCTCTGTTTTTAATGTTAAAAAAACCAAACAGAGAGCTTGTGCCATGTAGTTACTGTTGCTATGGTTACTATTAGTATTGACATGTTCAGGGCTTTGCATGCATTCTACATACTACACAGCAGATTATTATTCCCCCCCCCCCCCGGCCACGATTCTCACAAAGCTGGCTGCATCCGGTCTGAACCTGAATGAAATTTTCTAAATATTTGAGGCCTGCCAGACATGGATTGGATGCACAACCCTGAAAGGTTGCACAGCTGCCAATGGCCATCGGTGTTAAATTCGGCCTGTTTGAATTGGTGTAGGGCAGAAATTGTACACTTGGGCCGTCTAATCCCAGAAAGATGAACTAAAGTAGAATAAACTATAAGGTCCAGTGTGTAACGTGTGATGATTGTGAAGAAGAAACAGCGACATCAAGTGGTTTCGCTTTTACTCTCCTTCCCCCTCCTGAGTTTGCTCGTGAACTACGTTGGCCAGCGCACCCAAACATGAATACCTCGTCTTCAAAGTATTTTCATAGACATATTTAACTTATGTGACGTCGTATGCTATGTGCCACTTATCTTTTTTTGTTAAGTTAGTCAAAATTAAAGTCATTAAGTGAAAAAACAAACATTCAAATTCTTATTTTTGTACTATTTTGGTAAAAATGACAAAGCACGCGTTATGTTACACACCAATGGCATGCCATATAAGAGGATTAACACAGGGAAGCCTGGCTGTCAGAAGATGAAAGTCCTGTTTACCCTCTCACACGTGTGTGTGTGTGTGTGTGTGTGTGTGTGTGTGCGCAGATGTGAAGCTGCTGGAGGACCAGGCCTTTGTGGAGGGCGTCCAGGAGCAGGTGAACAGTGCGTTACTGGAATATACTCTGTCTACCTACCCTCAGTTCCAAGAGAAGTTCAGCCAGCTGATGGTGCGGCTGCCTGAGCTGCGATCCCTCAGCACGCAGGCAGAGGACTACCTGTGCTACATGCATCTAAGCGGGGAGGTGCCCTGCAACAACCTGCTCATTGAGATGCTGCATGCCAAACGAGCGTGCGTGTAAAAAAACAAAAAAAACCCAAAACAAAACAAAACAAAAAAAAGCACACGGGGTGCTGTGATGCCATTTGTTCCCGGGATGAAGTGTGAATGAGCTTAGAGTGTAACTCTGTGAATATAGATTTGTCCTCACCGGAATCTATTGCGGGGCTTTTGTTTCGAGTAGGGACAATGTTGTTAATTGGCCCGTCAACAGTATATTTAAGAAGGATACGTGACTCTAAAGCTGTGTTCACGCCAAATGCGACAAGTGCAAAATTGTATTTGCAAGAAACACAAGTGTTGTGTCGCTTGGTCATCATTGAATTAGATATATATGCGTATATATATATATATATATGTTTGAACAGGTTTCACGGCAGTAAACACAAATTTAACAAAAACGGTCGTGTACTGACATTTCACTAAAGTTTAAACAAACGAAAGGAACCACCTGAATCCACCTGAAAATATTTCCTCACCGCCGGCGTTGGAGTCAATTAATGTAAACTGCGCGCTGCCATTAAGTGGTATCGCTCTCGTGGTATCGGTATTTTATGAGTACTCAACCCCTGTATCGGTACTGATACCTGAGACCCGATATCGGTGCATCCCTAATATATATGTATGTGTATATATAAATATATATATGTGAACACATACATACAGTATATTAGGGCATTCTTATCATATTCATAAGAAAATGTGGATCTTGGACAGAAAACCTTGTGACTTTTTACTTTGTTTTGCCTTAAAAAAAAAAAAAACGTTACTGGTAACATAAACAGACTGCAGTCTGCACTGGTTATCGTCATCTAATAAATTAAGCAACACACTCCACAAATGTAACCAAATGACCATCAAATCACAATGACAATGCAGCTCCCCGCATTTGTTTTAAAGAAAATCCCCCGTCACTTGGCTTGTCAACAGCCGCGACAGACTTCGTCGTGTTGGTTCTTTTAGGACTCCACGTTAGAAACTTTGGTCTGAAGTCGGAACCAGGTAAACTTCACAGCAGTCTTGCTTGTTCAAAGTCATGTGATTCCGATGCTACACGCCAAGACGGAGGTCAGCAGCTATGGCAGAGACAGAGGAAAGTCCATATTTTGTTAATTCAGATGCTCGCGCAAGACGAACAAGAAGAACATCAGAACATCATTGTGTTGCATGTTAACTGGTGGCCTGTTGACTCAAAGCCCAACACGACTCTGTGCAACCGGTTTATCTTGGGTGTTCTTAGATCATTATTATCAAATCAAATAGCTGTTACTTCATCAATATTCAATTGTTATATTATGCTTTTTTTCCCAGGCTTTTTCGATGATTAATGAGTGTGACATTTATGCTGTGAGTTATTTTTACTTGTTCTTCAATGTTGGTTTTTTAATTTTGTTTTGTGCTGCCGCCTGTGTCAGTCAGGACGCACCTGCGAGATTCTAATGTCATTGTGGCTTTCCTGGTCAATAAAGGTCAATTAAAAAAAATTAAAAGAGATCAATAAAAAAACTCATACTGTTCATTTATATAAACAGAAAATAAACATATCTGTAATTTTACATCATTTATTTATGTCATATACATAATTTACATAGATTATGTCACACAAAATGTTAAAATAAATGTTACATAGACAAAGCCTTATAAGGTAAGTTTGACCAAGTGGTCATTGTATATACAAGCACTATAATGACTGTAATACTTTCTAACTCTGTCACTTTTAGACAGTTATCGGTTTGTTGCCTTATGCGGTAAACAAGAATTCTTTCCACTTGATCAGTTTATTGGTTGGATTGATTAAAACAACAACAACAATGCATTAGCGTAGAGAGCTTATTAGGCTTTTTATGTAGTAGAAAACTTAACTCTGCAAAACTTTACCTGCAACACAGCATCGTACAGGAAATGAAAATTCGTGCAAAAGAAAAAAAGTTATTCATGAAACTGCTTGGCACACATCTGTGTCATGTTTGGTGTGAGCAAGTGATCACATCTGTGAAATAAAGTGAATAATGTTGGACTGCTGTTTTGGCTGCTGCTTGGTATCATCACTCTTGGAGTGCCACTTGTCCCATCAAAAAAACAAAAAAACAAAATTGCACGTTTGGAACTAACAATTAATATAATTGACTTATGTTTGAGGAATCGTAACTGCAATCCACCCCAGAATATTCCCCAGCTCCTTCGCCAGATTGTCCTTGCAAGACTTTCCAGCACTCCTCTGCCTGCCTTCCTGGTATCCACCCAGTCCGTCTCCAACCCACCTGCTTGGTCTTGCTTTAGATCTGTGTGAGTTCCCCTGTCTCCTGCCCAACGTGTGTTTTCTTCAGCCTTGCTGGCTTCAGGACTCGTCCCTCGGATTTGCCCCTGCTGCCTGTTCTCCATGGGAGTATCTGCCTGCTCTGACCAAGCTTCCTGTGAGCCTCTCATTGATCCCGTAGTACCTTGTTGCACTGCTTTTGGGTTCATACTATATACTATACTATACTAACATAAATCCAAACCATTATTTTTTTTTTTAGATACAAAAATGTATGAATACTTTAACTTTAAATCAAACAGATTGATGGTACATAGTCAACATGACATTGGCAAAAATATCTGTGTTGAACCTTCATTGTTACATGTAACATGTTCCATGAATAGAAAAGGTCAAGGTCGAACTTTGAAAATTTACCAAGCGCAGCAAAATTAACAGACAAATAATAATAATAATGAGATAAATAATCATAATAGAATAATAAAATAAATAGATGAATAATACAATCAGAAGAGTTACAAAGAGACCAAATGATTATAACTTCAGGTAAATTCATAAATTGGCTCCTTCAGTTCAATTTATTCCCACTTTTATCCACTGAAGAGGATAAACAAGTGAGGTTTTCTTTTCTCCCTTTTGCAACTTACGTTTTAAGTAGACAGCTCTCGGTTGTGAAGAGTCTCTTTTTGTTATCTTCGTTTATTGATTTAACAGCACCATTTTGGTCTCCTTCAGTTGTGGTTTTGCCTCGTTCCTTTTGGTTTAGGATAATAAAGCCCATTTTAACCTTTTACACCTACGGATCTCCAGAGGGTTTTTATGTTTCGATCTTCCTCTCCTAACTTCCCGAGCTGGTCGTAACAAATGACTTCTTGAATAGCTACATAAATCGATAAACAATCTATGACTCAGGTAGAATAAGTTGATAGTGATCACCCTGAGCTTGCCCAGTTTAAAATGGCTTTCGCCCCCTGAAGGAGGGTGGCCACCTCTGCTGCTATGTTGCCAAACCAGGGCTCAGGGGGGCCCACGAGCACCACATTGGTGACCGCTGAGCTAAACAATGGTTCCCACAGCTCATTGAAAGTATCCTGGTAACCCTTAGCCTTCTATCGGTAGTACCCCAAATATTACCCGGCACCACTATGAAACAGTAGGAGGAAATCCATATTCCAGAGTTAAATAAAGATAATACATCCACCCAAGATCTGCCTCCCAAAGTGTTTAGACATGATTAATATCAATATCTCCAGCTCAACGGGCTGAGCCGAGGCCCAGAGCAGCGGGACACCCCGGCTGAAGGACACGCACCCCGAGAAGAGCCAGGGCAGGACGGCAGAAGGGCCAAAACACGTGTGTTCTGAAGTCATGGCGGGCAAGTGATGATTGACTGCTGTTGCTTCTCGCTGTTTATCTGTGAAGGTTGTAGTCATCCAGGTCATCTTGAAGTAGCAGGATTAAGTTAAGGCAACAGAATCTTGAAGACGGTTCACCGCTCATCCGAAAGGCTTCTTCAGTTCTTCAGAAAAGCTTGGAGAGTCCCAACTATCCCAGGAGGTGTAGGTGTGTGTCATGGTACCTTCTAAGAAGAAGGTAGATAGAAGATGGTATATAAAAGTTACCAATATAGAAAGGGTTCAAGATTATGAGACGTAGTGGACGCACAATGAGCTAACTTTCTCAATGGATACCTGAGATTGTTGCGTTCATTCAATTATGCAGAAGCTGCATGTGCTTCTGCATAATCATCCACTCGCTTTATCCTAATGTGTGTTCTGTTACGACAACAAACCCTTACATACACCTTTTCAATTCGTGAAAGCTGTGTTCTTTTGTGCTAAACTGCAACGTGGAAATGTGACTTTAAATTTGAAAACACATTTCCAAGCAATGAAGTGAACTTCCACGGTTTACTGTCTGTCTGTCGGTCTGTCTACCTGTCTGTCTTAAAAGTAGGGACGTTTGCTCCAAAAGTCAGTGACATCAATGACCAAAACGCTCTCTTCTTAAAAATATTTTATTGTAATAGCATCAAACCAATACAAATTTAAAAAGTGAATCGACTGTTTGTACATAACATTCATCAGTTGGACATAAATGGTACATAGGTTGCATGTGTCCAGGCTTCAATTTAGCAGTCATGGTGAGATTCTGAAAGCAACAGAACCATAAATGCCTCGTTGAAATTGTTAAACATTCACATAGGCTCGATACTGAAACCTTAAACATAAAACTGGTATGAATCAATGTCTCAAATAGACATTGTTCATACCAAGACACCAGTTGCTATCCTCACATCAGAGACATGCATATGAAAGATCACATTTTATGGTTGAACAAAAACATGCAGGGAACTTCATGAGGAGAATATCAAAATGGTTGAGGCCAAATCAACAACCACTATGTTGCTAAATACATTGTCTACTAAAATCCCAGTAACGGTGTAGCGGCACACGTTCACAAATGGACTCTGTTTCTTTTTTTTAGCAGTTCACCCTACAGCAGGAGACGGAGGCAGGTTTGAACAGCTGCTTGGAGTAGCAAAAGGCAAAGAAGAAAAAGACTCAAGCATAGAGTTTTACATCCCATCTAGGGACACGTTTAAATCCCCCAAAGGAGAGTTAGAAAATACTTTGTTGTCTATTGCAACCGAGAGTTCTCGTGCATACCAATTAGACTTTGTTTGACCTAACTACAACATACATTTAGTATATACTTTTGCTACACTGACGATGACAATCTTATTTTCATAAGACTCTTGTTAAAAATGTTTACCAGGTCATATGTTCTAATTGTCCTCTCATTTTGAACACGCTTAAATTTGACCAGTTGTATTTACAAGGAGATGTGTTAAAGGATGGCAGTTATGCAGCAGGTGTTCTAGTGAGGCGGCGTTCAAGTGAAACGCTGGGTTCCAAACTGCATGCTCTATTTGAATAATCAACAGCAGTACATTTACAGTTTGGCGGTGTGTTCGTTGTCCCAAAGCCTGTGCGTTCAATTTGCACACCATCTCTTCTTCTACCACATCCAATTTTTTAACAGTGAATTGCAAACAGATGCAAAAGACCGGAAAGACAACATTTTATCACACCGGAAGATTAAAAAAAACAAACAAACCAAAAAAACAAAACACGGATGCTAGATTAAAATGTCAGTAAAATTTCAGAGTGTAGCTATCTGAGCAGGTTACGGTTCACACCAGGTCCACATGGATGAGGCACAAGAACAACCTCTCACTGTAGTACATTTCTGATCATGTTTCTGAGCAAGTGCTCTCACGGCATATACATGCCCAGCAAGTGACCGTGAGGAATTGTGGCTTGATTCGAATGTTGAAAATATAGCGCCGGAAATACATCAGACATGAACGTCTGATGCCTTCATCTCGCAGTAATCACCAGCGGCTATGATCACTTGGCAGTCTGGCTTTGTGATGACACAGCCAGACAGCCAGAGGTTTCAAATGTCCTTGAACCTCCAACCAACACCAAGGAAATACAAAAGATTTCACTCCGCGTGGAAGCTTTTCACGATGGCAGCAACTTACATGAATGTGTCCACAAAACCTCATTTGAGAGATGCCCTACCTACTCTAAACAAGAATGATTAAAAAAAAACCCCAAAAAACCAAAAAAGGGTATTTCTCAAAATGGCTCAAAATTGTCTTAAAAAATGGGACTTTCATCATTTATAAACATTCATCACCAGAAACATGCAGTGTAGCCTCCTAAAACTTTTGCAGATGGTGATTTTCAGCATCAGACCCCTTCTCTTGAGTTGTGCGATAAAATAACTGAAAAGGTACATGAACTAAGTTGACTCATTCACAATCACACAGGTTGGTATGCACATTGAGTTTGGTCAACAATCACCAATCATTGTTTTCCTCACAACTTCGGCCAATAACATCAACCGAAAATGATTTACACACACACACACACACACACACACACACACACATTCATATGATACATTGCCAAACACTAGTATAGGATGATAGAATGAAGAAAGGTGAGGCAAGTGCCTCACGCCTCTGTTCATCATTCACACTTCATCGACTACGCATGTAAGTTTGTATTTGTGTGAGGTTGTTAGAGTGCAAGCTGATGTGTGTCTGTACGTGTTGGTCCTCATTCGCTCTCCTGTTCTCCTTTCACGATGCTTCGCACTTCTTGTGTGTCTTGAATGTCGGAATAAACTTTGATTTGCAGTTCAGCAACCTGTTGTGAAGATAAAAATGGAAGCATGAGTCGGGGCCCACGGCCGGGTTTGATGGTCAGTGTTTTGCATTGCCGAAAGTGCAAGTGTGTTTATGTACAAAATGGAAAACAAGACAGGGTGGGGTTAGGTGGGATGGGTGGGGTGGGGTCTGGGGGTGCGGGGGGGGGGCAATGAAAGGCTGAGTGGGAGTGAGCAGGTGTTGAAGTGGTTAATGGCTGAAGGCCTGAATAGCTAGCATGGTCTCTTTCCGTTTCAGGAAATGAACTTCTCCTTTGTCTCATCAGGCAACAATGAACATCCAGCAGCACTCAAACACCGAGCATCATGCAGTATTCACAGGCAGCTAAACGCTTTGTCATTATCACGCATTCCTCTCCCCGTACAGCCAATATTTTAGAGCCATTGACTGTGACTTAACCCCCCGTGAATATAGGGACCATCTGTTGTGCACGTCTGCACATTGAAATAAATAAAAGACATGGCACTGTGGTTTAACACAGTCCTGATGCTGCCTTATGCGGAGGTAAGTGGAGACAATCTGGCAGCAATGAAACCGCAATTGTGTTATTGCTGTTTATACTCTGGCCATCGGGTCTCCACAGAAGAAAACTCAGCTTATGTCTTTTAATTGCTTCACATAAATATTTACCAAAGCAATTAGGTCAGGTTGTTGCCTGTCATAATGATTGCCACTCGAAGACAGTAAAAATATACTCACTGTCTTTTTGGTCATTGTTAAGAACCAACAGTTCATTCAGTCAACTCAAATGAGTGATTCTGACGATAATAAATGCAAATGCATTTTTTTTTCTTTTACAGACAGCTCAAATTGTATTTGTGCATGCATATGCATTGGGGTTTAAAATCAAACTATGACATGGTAAACTGACTGTTCAATCAATCAATCAATCAATCACCTTGTATTTGTACATCACTAAGTCACAGCTAAAGACATGTAATATTGTCACTGTGGGGTAATCAGGAAATGAAAAATATTTTATTTTGAGACAAGTCATGCAAACTTGGAAATAATTTAAGAAGTAAAGTATACCTGATGGCTTGTACCCAGTCAGCTGGACCACCTTAAATGCAAAAGCACAATGAAAGAACACAAAGACAATTGTTTACAACCTTGGCAAAAACCTAGTTCACTTAAATAATCTATCTATCTATCTATCTATCTATCTATCTATCTATCTATCTATCTACCTACAGTATCTATCTATCTATCTATCTATCTATCTATCTATCTATCTATCTATCTATCTATCAGAAGAAGAATTGCTGAAAGGAGAAACCTGATTATTCCCTCAAAGCTGAGGCATTTAGTTTTTTTGAATACCAATCTTGGTAAAAGTGGAATATTTTTGATGGGTGCTGGTTTTTGTTTGTTTTGCACATTTTTGTTTTTATCCTGTGTGATCTTTTGGTGATATGTTCTTTCACATCGTTATATTGGGGGGTGGGGGGTGGGGTGTTGTTTTGGTATTTTATATTTCTTTTTATCGCACTTTGTTACATGTCGAGTCGATCAACAGCTCTTACTGTACATAGTTGTTTCGTACTCATGAGGAGTTTATGACATTTGTCACCCATCACAAATGTGACATTATTTATTTATCAAAGTAGTAAGCCTACAGAAAGATATACATATAACCGTGCTTTATGTAACGGTATACTGTATGGAGGCTACTTACTTGATTTGCTGATGCTGACTTGAAAGAGAAACTCATACAGCTTTCCTTTCTGAAGCTTTCTGAAAGAGAAAAGCAGGTAATTCAAGTTATGGACTTGTAAAGGACCGGCACGCTGGACAAACATTAAATGTTAAAGATAAACACTTTTATAAAGCAAAGCACAGACCAGATCAATAAATAAGACGAGAATTTGGTTTGGTAAGACTCGAACAGATAAATCGCACTCTCTCTCTCACTCTCTCTCTCTCACACACACTTTATTATAGTATGAGTATAAGAATTTCACGAATTTCACAATCAGGAATGGAGAAGAAGATGCTTCTTCTCCATTCACCTTACGCAAATGTTGACTTGGCCAGGACCGGATATCATCAGTCTCCTTGGCTCATTGGGTGTTTCGACCCTTCACTTGGCCACCACTGCTGACCCACTTGATGGTGGGTCAGCAGTGGTGGCCAAGTCACTGCCCATCTCCTATTTCTGGCTTCCAGCTTAACTCCTCTCTCTGGCTCCATAACCAGCAAGAGGCTCTTTCTGCTGCCTCCCCCCATCCAGTGAGCTGCTGTCTATCTCTCCTTCCCTGTCATTCCATTGTCTGTGAACATCTTCCACACTGTTTGAGCAGGGAAGCTTCTCCAGCCGACCTCGACCAGGAGCAGCCATGCCTCACATTGTTTTCCCCTGCAGTCGTGCAGAAGGTCTTGGTGTATTTTATTGATGTTTCGCTCGGGTCTCTCCATGGGACTGTAAGGTATATGAGGATATCTTTATGCCTCTTCAGGCCACAGTACCACATCCAGCCTCAGAGTTGTTTGGACTGCAGCATCGCTCCCAGGTCCACCGTCATACCCTTTCCCTTACAAACTGGATTGATGTTGTTCCCTGAGCTGACTGGCGTTTCTTCTTACTGTCATCTCTGCAAGTGTCATGAGCACATTGTAATGGCGCCATCTGTACCGTCATTGGGTGAGTGTTGTTTTACCCCAGAACAAGATGTGCGCCATGGTGCCCCTATCCCCACAAAGATTGCACAATGGGTCTTCTCTCATGCCCCGCATGTTCAAGTTTGTTGGGGTATTGAGTGTGTACTACACTGACCACTGCTCAACCCGTCTAAACAGACGGCCACCCTCCAGAGTTGGTGTCTGCTCGAGGTTTCTTCCCACTGGGGACTTTTTCTAAGCCACTGTACATCATGCTTTCTCTGGAGGGATCAGTCGGTTTTCTTCTGAGTGATTGATTTACAGTATATATTACAAGATATTTCAATACAGCCTCGAGGTGTAGGAGTGTGACAATACACTTAGGAACGAGACGAGATACATTTTAACACTGCTTTCAGGAAAACTACAATGACAAAATATACTTTGGGGCAAACAGACTTCTTTGTTTAAATGAAGTGCAAGAAAGTATTGGTACATTGTGAAATGTTTTCTAACTTTGCATGCATGACCTAAGAATTCAACTTACTTAACTGTTAAATTTCATTCCACAAATTGAAACTAAAACTAAAAATGATAAAAGTTCAAATTAAATAAATAAAATGTTGTATTTTTGTGTGTGCAGGCAGTTAATCAACAACAACAACGTGCAAACAACACGGGCAAAACTGAAAATACGATTTGAAGTCAATACGTTGCTCCCCACCTCCAACTAATCATATCCAATAAGAACAAGCAGGCTGCAAAGTGACCGGAACCAATGTAGAGCTAAAAAAAAAAGAAAGAAAAGCCATCTGACTGAATAAACATGTCAATCATTTCTGCAAATTCCATTCCGGATTTGTCGATGCCTGAGTTAACAACAACCACCACTGGTGACCAACAAGGTCCTTGTAGAGTAAAAGGCACATCAGTAGGTAAAGAGACAACTTCAAGCTTGTGCCAAATATATACATGAAACCTTCAGTAAGACAAGAACGGTAACCATGTTTAAATTGCAAAATACATCTTATTGTTGTATCACAACTTTATGAGGTGTGACTACATTTCCATTAGGACAGATGCCAGTGATAATTTTGCGAACTTATTGTATTTAACTTATTGTCTGTAAAATGAATTGGCTTTCTTGACTCTCTGATGTCTAATGTCCCCTTGAGATTTCCCAACAGGCAATGCGTTAGCATGACTGGTGTCCAGCATGTCTGTCTGTCCAACTGACAGGCTGGACCGAATACTTCATGAATGATAGAGAGTAGCTTTGTTTATCAGTCTATTGTCTCTGGCTGGAGGGATAGATAAACAAACAAGTTTGGGGCTTGGAGCGTACATTGCTTGATGGATGGGAGTCACTTTGCCATTACAACATATTTGCAAAACAACCTTTGAGTGAGATGGAAAGTTGATGAAAATGAAGTTAAGCTGAGCAGATCAGCTTGTCTTTTTTGGGCTAATCTTCGTCAGGCTTATGGTGACTAAAGGTAGAACCATAGAAGCCGATAGAACAGCCAGCGATTCCTTTGGTCAAGTTGATCAAAGATTATGTATAGTTTCTGTAGCCTTTAATGTTTCAGAAACAGGGTACAACATTCACCCCCTGATTCCCCTAAAAAAAAAAGGGAATAATAAACAGGCTTATATGTCCCAACATTTTTTGGGGGTTTTGGCTTAATCCAACCCCTAATCCTCGAGTATCCCCAGAGAAGAGAAAGTGGTGACAGGTGCAGACTTCATTGGACAACAAGTTAGAGTCCTAACAAACAACACACACTGAAGTTTACAAAATAAAAAATAAAAAATATGAAATTGAAAGTGAAATTTGCTGTATTGAACCCATTACCTCAGGGAGCAGTGAGCAGCAGCAGTACCTGACTGTTAAACAGTAAGACAGTACCATTTTTACAGATTCTGATATTACCTGGTGGACACACTACCACTGAAGCCAAGTGCTCAATGGCACTGGAACATCTTAATAGCTGTAGGATGAAGAGACTGAAATGTCTTTGGGAGTGGCTGGGATGGAAAGCATCACTGACAAATAGATCAGAGGGCAAGTTGGATGTATTGGAGAAAGAGAACGAGAGGTCAGACTGAGATGGTTTTGACACTTACAAAGGGAGCAGCACTCGATATATTGGTAGAAGTACATTGAGATTGAAACAGCCAGGCGGGAGGTCTAGAGGAAGAGCTTTTATGGGTGTAGTGAGAAAGGATAGGAAATTACTTGTGAGAGAAGAGGATTGAGAGGATGAGGTTAGATGGAAGCAAACTCAGATTATAGCGTGTCAGTTCAGATCACCTTTTCCACTCAGCAAGGTGTCTTTGCTTTAATACCATCAGAAGCAAGTGTAAAAAGATTTACAACACATTGATAATTAATATTAATGGCAATCACTTTCCATTCACGTTGACGTACAGAATTCCCATGAAATGAATTAAAGCCCACCATTTTTGATGACCAGTGATGTGGAAGTAGAGCTAGAGGGTCTTGAGGTCTCACTAGTCTCCTGGCTCAAATGAGTCAGCGGACTGCAGACCCAAGTGGTCGCTGGAGCCCCCTGGGATGGTAGGAAGCTGGTCGGCTGGGAGCAGTTCTTTAAACAACAACACAACACAGGTCACTCAGACATAAAGTGTGTGAGTGTATGATTACATAATCACAACTGCTTCCACAGAGCAACAAGACAACTTCAATGAAACATTTCCAAAGAAGGAAATCATTTTCTCCACCCCAGCAGTAGAGCGAAGGTTGCTATTGACTGCTTTTTCTACTTTACTTACTGTAAAAGATAAGGCCTTCCGCTTTTCTTTTATCCTTTTTATGGCATTCCGCACCTAAATGAGAAGAGCTGTTGTAATCCAGGAGGCTGGCAGCCTTTCAGACAGTACAGACTCCACAGAAGTGGTTGTGCGGACAAGAGACCGAATGCTTCCTTACCTCACTGTTGTAAACAGCATACACCAGGAAAATATATAGTCCCTGCGGAGAAGAGAGACACTTTTGGTTGAGTTTATTAAACCCTGATGAACAACTGACAGTATCATACAATACTTTTGTTGTATTGATTAACTATCTATTTTATCATCACCTCCAAACATGGCTTAAACACTGAATGACTTTAATGCCGATGCTTTATTCATTATTTAAAATGTTTCATTTGCACCAAGCAAGGTGGTGTGAACTGTGACAAAATAGTAATTATTGGCAAATAATTGTGTAAATTACTGTATATGGTGTGGATGACCAGAGTTCCAGACCTATACACTTGCACATTAGGCAATGCAAACAAACAAACAAACAAACAAATAATACATACATACATACATACATACATACATACATACATCAACTGTTATTTGTACAGTGGTAATTCACATCCAATGTACAATCAAAGGAAAAACCAACTGGGCAGTGGCCAGGAAAAACTCCCATGTGGGAAGAAACCCAATGCAGATTCAGACTTCAGAGGGCCGTCATCTGCTTTGGACCAGTTGGAGTGAGAAGGAAATACAAAATATGTAGAGAAAGAGAGAGAAAAACAGAAGTAGAAGTAGCCGGCGTGACAGACGAGCCAGAAGGAATTGCAGGTGAAACATCAAAGCTCTCACAATATAGATGTAGATTTTATGAAAAAGAAATAATTCAAATATAGAAATAGGGAAAGACCCACCACCAGTATATGAGCTATATCAACATAAACATGTAGATGTACATAAATGTTGTGTCCTATAGATCAAATTATACATTTTAAGTAGCAGGGTGATATAGCGGCTGTCCATGTAGAATGTGTTTGTTCGTGTCCATACATACATACATACATACATACATACATACATGCTTGGTCCATCATAATTCTTATTCTCATTAAGATTCAGGTGCCATTAGAAAGCTTGTTCCATTCTTTAATAATCACTCATTGATGAGCATCATGTATTTGTGTTATGTTAAATACACAAGCACGATCATATTAATAGGTTTTCTTTGTTCCTTGTCTCTGAGTTGAATAGTCCAGTTACAAAACAATACAAAGCAGCAGTGTCAATAAAAATAAGGAAACAGCCCAAGCTGTGGACGCCTGATCCATGTCTAATGAGCTGTAACTAAGCATGCGTTTGCTGTAAAGAGGGGGAATTCTTTTTTGCTGTCCTCCTACGTACTCAAAGAAGAACTCCTACATTGGTGTTATCAGAGTTCACTGGCCATAAATCTAATTTAACTAGCAGCTTTCTGGAGGTCAAACCGGGGATAGCGGAGTTTAATTATTGAAGGACTAGGAAGTGGCAGGGGTGGGCGGGATGCTTCTTGCCTCTCTGATTTGTGGTATGAATTGGTTTTTAAATGAGAAGTGAATTAAACGTTATGGTTTTCCTGCACTATTTTAGTTTTATTAGTTACTTGTATAGAATGTGTTACAGGTATTTGTAATACCTGTTTGCATATCTTTATTGAGTGTGGTCTAAAAATGTTGGGTGTGACATTTAGAGCAGCACATGGCCAAGACCCAAAATAACATAATAAAGTCTTTTGTCCTCCAATCTGTCATTCTTCCTTGCCACATGAAACGCACCACCCATGCTTATTTTTTTTGCGACTGATTGATTTGGCTGACTTTTGATACATTGCTGAATTGAGGCAAGCTGTTAATCATCCTGTCTCATAGTATATTCTATGTTATTTTATTGTGATATGTTACTATTGTAGTTCATCTTATGCTAATTTCCACTTCCACTGTAAAGCACTTCTCTCTGGGAGAACTAGTGCGGAAATAAAGTTTACTTTCTTATACTTATCTGCTTTCATACCTCTTCATACCTCACTGTCTCCAAGTATCAGGCTTGTTTTCACATCTTGTCCAGATTCAGAGTGAAGCCTAAATTCCCTAGATTGTAATCTCGGGTGACAACCAACAGAGAGGGAAATCCCAAGGACTATGATGCCGTCAGGGTCTATTTAATTCAGGGACAGGTTCAAGTTACCCTTCCAAGTAACACCTTGGAGTTAATACCCAGTCAAACAATTTTTTTTAGCTCTGAACGTCTTGCTTTTGCTGCCCCTCAGCTCCACACAAGTCCACACAAACGGGCACAGACAGGTTAGTTCCAGTGTAAGTTCTAGTTGTCTAGACATTTCAGGTAATTCAGGCGTTCCACTATAGAACACTTGTGGGAGAAAATTGAAAGAGCTTCTTTATCTAATAAATTAAATCTGATGTTTTTTTTTTATTATTATTACATTGTGACCTCCCTGTAAATTACAAATGAACTAGAATGACAACAAAACAAATCACAGTGTTCTTGCCCATGTTGACGTTTGACATTTTCAAAACCCAGGTCTTAACATTATTGTGGAGCGTCTTTAAACAATATTTAGAAACTTAGCACTGTTAAGACTGATATTCCTCTCACTCCCTGCGAGCAACAGAAACTGCTTTAGGGTTTTTAAACAAATCTGTTTTTCTTGGAAAGCTGAAGGTTAAAAACAGCAGCAACGATTCAGCATCACTGTTATTTTCTAGATTGATATGTGATGAATTGAATCGTTATAAATATGAATCTCGTTGGCAACTGGACAGCGCAATGCCACATTGTGGGTTTTTATAAAATAGACAGAATGAAAGAAAATCTTTACCTGAAAAGCATTGAGGGTGATGAAGATATATGCGACAACGGCAGACAGATGGACGAGGACTCCACACAACCACGTCAGACCAAGCACTGGTAGAAGTATAAGAACGGGACGTGTCACAGCCCTGTAAACAGCAACAAGCGATAAGCCTGAATGAAACATGTGATATTTGAGTAGCCACTCATTTCATACCTCAGGCCCCTTATGGCTACAAATAACATTTATCTCTTTGTACTTTTCTCTTGGCAACTGTTTCAGAAAATACAGGTACATACTGATGTGTCCAGAAATGTTTTCCCCTGAAATATTTCTGCCTTGAATCCTTATCAACCGTCTCTGTGAATTTATAGATTTTACTGCCTACAACAGTCATGCTCCTGTTCCTCCGCAATCATCTTTTCAATGGTCAAAAGGTGGCCTTTGTTCAAAACCCCATTGTTGTCACATTGCTGCACCTGGGTAGAGAGATTGAGTTTTTAAACCGTGTCTGCAAGGACAAAGCTGGCACCCACTTCCCGCTCTCCTTTTAACATTGCTGTCTGTTAAATCTCCCTAATTCGTGTTGCATTGCGGAACAGCAACACTCACAGGAATAAAGACACTCGAAAAGAAAAGGAAAAGCTTCATCCATTCCGTTTGGCTGCGATACCCGGGTAGGTGAGAACCGGGGTGGAGGAGAGCTTCCACATGTCTTGTGTTGTGCAGTGGTCGAAAAAAGTTTATGGACACCATGCATTTGTGATGTAATGATTGTGTAACTCAAGATGACATCCCTTGCAAAACATCCTGAGTACAAAAAAACAACTATAAGCATTTAATGTTCTTATTTTGTCTTTGACAATGAAAAACAAAGTAACCCCCCAAAAATCTCTGGCAATTTTTAATGGCAATATTTGGGATTTATTAAAAGGGTGTTGGGTGACTTTTTTCCACTACTACTAAAAAAAAATAAAAATCAGTTTCTCCCTTCTTCTTTCTGTTATTTTCCTGTTGCTGTATCTGCAACTACATATTTGTGTTGTCAATGCCATATTGCTGTGTTTTGTTTGGCTGCTACACTCTCTCTCCCCTCCTCTCTGTCTTCCTCCCCATGCCCGCACTTCTGTCCCCTTTTTTCTCTTCTTAGGCCTCGTCCCTACCTCCAGTGTACCCATCCAAAAATCCTGCATCATGAAGAAGAATGAAGGAATTGACTCAACAGGATTCTGAACCAACCTGTCTGGTTAACACCCGCTAGTTTCAAGCGCTGCCTTTGAGAACAAATTTGTCAGGCATAACAAAGGCATTCCCTCGTGTTACTATTGCCAGACAGGACACAAGTTAGAAAATGAATGAATGAATGAATGAATGAATGAATGAATGAATGAATGATCCAAAGCTACGTTTGGCTTTGGATGATGGTGTGATAATGCGGGTGTGGATTTCCCTATCAGGTGATGTGGCTGAGGACTGGAATACTATTCATCAGATAGTAGTTCCCACTTGGTATTGAAAGCTGGCGCTAGTTTTAGTTCATGTGCACATATTATCTGCACAACATATAACCCCATCTTGAAGTACTTCTTATGGTCCAGTAATAAAAGCAGATGTGCTTTTATTTAACTCTTGGAATATCTGTCAGGATGTAGGCAAGTCAAAGCAGGTGCTGCCACCTGCACCTATGGTAAATGGACTGCACTTATATAGCGCTTTTCCAGCACCTTCACGGTACCCCAAAGCGCTTTACAAAGGCCTCTCATTCACCCCTTCACGCACACATTCATACACCAATGGGTGGCTGCTGCCATGCAAGGCGCTGCCTATCCCCATTGGGAATAATTTAGGGTTAAGTGTCATGCCCAAGGACACAACGACGGACTAGGATGGAGCGGGATTTGAACCGTCAACCTTTCAGTCATTGGACAACCCGCTCCACCTCCTGAGCCGCAGTCGCTCAGGGGTTTCATTCTTTCATTCGAATGAATGTAACCAGTTATTAAAAATGGCTCTTATTGAACTGTCTTATGATTAATGCTTGAATAAGTGACTGAATAGTTGTAACAGCACTGTGTTTTCCGTGTATTCATTTTGGCGTCAAAGAAAGATGAGGAGCTAGCAATCTGGCAAAACTCAACCGGGCAAGGTTAGCCAGCCAGGAAGAACTACATCCCATCAGTTCGAGATGACCACAGAACACGACAGGACTGCCTTGTCATAACTTCGTAAGGAAGAGACTTCTCCCATTTAGGAGGGCAAAATTGAAAGGCAAGGGAAAGGACTGTTAAGGCCACTCGCTGTCTCACCCCCTCCCTCCGTGCCACTTATCTTGTCAGTTTATGCGAATTCCGGTGTGCCATCGCTACAATCTGATTGGTGCTCTGCCTGTTGTTCCCAAGCCTCGACACTGCCTGCCGCCTGCCACAGAGCCAATCAAGCAAGCCAATCACGGGGCAGAAGCTTGCAGAGTCCTTTGCTCCCCTTTGAACGGTGGGACTGAACACCATGCCAGTACGCCTCGGAACTACTGCACTGTTGGGATTAGTATTTTGCTTTCGTTTTATAGAAGTATTTATGTTAGGAGTTTTAGTGTATAGGGGTTTTGCTTTTTGGTTTATAGATTATATAGCGAGGCTTTCCTTTCCCATTTTGGGTGTTTTTCGTTCTAGTCAGATAGCTCTTGTTTTTTAACAGTCTATCTTGGTTATATTTGTTAATTTGATTTAACAGCACCATGTGGTCCTGTTACAACTGTACCATTTTTAAAAATCGAGCCATGTTGTAACAGGGCTTTGAAATAAAGTATTTTTTTATCAGCACTTTGCTCATTGCTTTCTCTCTCTCTCTCTCTCTCTCCCTCACTCTCTCTCTCTCTGTCTCTCTCACTCAATAACACACACGCACACACACACATTCTATAGTATTGCTTGTCTATTCCCTCCTCCTTTTCTCTCCCAACACACAAATAGATGTGTGTTCAAGTCCAGGTGTTATGCTGATAACCCCTTCTAACTCCCAAAGCAGGTTCCTGGGCCTATAATACCTCCCAATATTTCAAACTGTCCTTATCTGTTCTACAGTGTGTGTGTGAGAGACAGTCAGAGCGCTGCAGAGTGGGTGCACAAGGGACAAGGGAAATTAAACTAAACACGCACGCACGCGTGCACACACACACACACACACACAAAGATTGTGTAGAAGTGGTGACAAAGAGCGGGAGAAAAGCCATTGTATCTCACCAAGTGAGGTCAAAGTTCTGCATCTTTGAAGCTGAGCATGGACTGAGCATCTTAGCACGGCGCCGAGCACTGGAAACCGTCACCATAACAACCCGGCTGAGTACAACTGCATTTACCTGCAAAGAAGGTACAACTGCATCAATACAGTCTGTATTTTATATTTTGTTATTTAGAATTGTCCATAATCCATAATCTTTCCAAATGGAATTTTGAATAGGCTATTCATCCTCAAAAGATGGATGGTAATTGTTTTTTCTTTTGTTCTCTATTGTATCTTTATTGTACATGTCTGACCACAAAAATCGGCAGATATGTAAAATAAATAAATAAATAAATGAATAAATAAAGGAGTGATGTTTGTTTCTACAGAAACAAAAACAATGCAAAAGTCAGTGAGACAATTTTTTTTTTTTACATTTTAAATTTTAGCTTATATAGCTGATCATGCTATTTAACCTTCTCCTCTTGCATTTCATAACTTTTTAAAATCAAAAAGAGCAGGGAAATAAACACATTCATTCAAATACAATAATATGAATAAAACTACTAAAAAACACATTTTGGGAAATTGCCGTCTAATGTCAAATAATTGGAAAGGGTAAATGTTTACCCCATAGTCTGACAAAATATTAATGGTGATTTAGATTATTTGAATCACTCCATGGGTGCTACAATCAACAATTCTTAAATGCAGTCCTTGTTACGCCACTGGGAATGATCACAAATAAGAATGATACTGGCAATAAGTGGAATAGCATACCATTAAGACAAACAAAACAGGCCCCACAAATGCCCAGATGGTGTCAGTCTTCATGTTGAGCCAACAGTGATCGTCTGCTTTGTACTCATCAACTGATACGGCCAATGTTACACCAACTATAAGAACAGGTAGTCCTGAAAAACAGACAGGGAGTTGAACTTTTGTGACGCCAATGCAACAGCAGAAGGAGAATGTTTAAAGATGTACAGTATGCTATGGTACATTGTCTGCTGCAGAATCTGAACTCTGACTCTCCAGACTGTTTAGTCTGAAAGGGAGCATTCTGCACACAACTGACAGTTTGGCCCGGTTCACACCATAACATTGACGTAACAAACGTTGGGGGCGACATAACTTTAGAAGGTAAACTTCATTTATTCATTCATCAAGAGTATGCAAGATGCACAACTGGATAGTTAGCAAGCTGACATGTGATTGACCAAAATGCACGATTTAACTAATCAGAACATTTTTTTTTGTAGCACATGAACTGAAAAAAAAAGAGTAATATTTGGGTATTTTTTGGTGCATTTGTCCAAAGTGATCTGTAACCAGTGCAAAGTTGCATATTCTTATCATTGAAATACCTCAAGATTAAAGTACCGTGTTTATGCTCGGCACACCCTCCCAAAACAGCTGTGACCAACTACAATGGGTTCAGCTTGTGGGAAAAGTATAGAAGAATAAACATGTGACAAGCTAAGAAATGTCATTCGCTGTAATTCCTCACTTAATTTTAAGTTTTGATTAAATTGAAAAGTTTGATTGAAATTTTGATTGCAATTCCATGCAAGTCAAGTCAATATATAACTAGATTATTTTCCCTTCCTTCTTCAGCAGTACAACTTGTACTGCTGAAGAAGGAATATTTGTTTTTTTCCTGGAGGTAAAAGGGCATACTTTACATACTTGATAAAAAAAAAAAATGCAATGTTACCCCAGCCAATTATATAGTAGAGCTTCATCCGGCTGTCTTCGCTGATGTTGACCGAAACCACTTTACTCCAGAGAAGGAGGCCCTCCACCAGCATCCAAGAAAAGGAGGCCATGAAGAAGAGATGGAGCAGTGCGGTCACGATGTGGCACGCTATCTGCAAATTGGAACGTCAACGCTTGAAGAAATGGCTGGCTGAGACAGATACTGCAAGTGCAAGGATGTCGCATGTTAAAGGCACTGTGTGTGTGTAAAATTTGTAATGTAATAAAATAATACCCACAAATGTATTTGTGTAAGTGTACAATCGCTGTGAAATAAAAGTAGTTTGGTTTTCCTGCTCATAGAGCGCTTCATTCACACATCTGCATACATCTTTGCAAGGCTTGCTCACAGGGGTCACCATCTTGGACCACCGTGTTTGTAAGGCAGCCCTGTACGGACAATTCAAGCCTCCTGAGAGAAACTGTGTGTCACATTCGTGGCAGGTGCTTTGCATTGCCCTCCAATAAACCAAAAGCTAAGAACCAATTATTTACTCTCGGTGAAATGCAGCGGAATCTTTTGTGCATATTTGGCATAAATACTGTACTGACTGACATTAGACAACCTACATTTACAAGTCACCTTTCGCTAAGTCCCCGTGGTTACTGTTGCTATGCCCAGCAAGCGTTTGCTTCCGCTTCATTCACACCAGCATGTCAACCCTGGATTCATCAGCAATTCCGGCGAAAGATATTCTAATGGGAATATATAAATCATATAACTTCTGGACTGATAGTTTAGAAATGTCACATATAGATACAGATGTTTATGGTTTAAATAGGTGTATTTAATGGTCAATCAAAATGGTAAAATGTTGTTGTGATGACTGTCATTGTGGTCGATGACACCCTTTTCATCTGCTGCCATTGATGCGGCAAATCTTTCTTCTAGAGGACACAATTTCACACACGGCACCTTTCAGTGATTTGTTCATCAAATGATGCTGCCATCGGTTAATGTATTAAAGCTCAGGTGGTTGAAGCGCAGAGCCTTCACTGAAGGCCAAAGCCCACCAAAAGCGTTTGCGGCTCCGCTGCAAAGCCAGTGTACGCGCTGCTGTGTAATATATACATTCAATGGGTCGGGAAACCAAAGGACTTGTATTGTACTCTGAGTATACACTTTTATTATTGTGTTTGTGGGTAGTTTATTGAGGTTTTTATCAATATAAGAATCATAAATCAGGCCAGATTTTTCCACACGAGACCTTTAAAGTTAGAATGTTTAGAAGGTGCCGCATTTGATTGATTGATTGATTGACTGAATACTGTGACAGATACTACAAATACTGATTGAAAATTAGAAGGGAATTGTTATTGTTACTATTGTTTGAATTTTTTTTTTTTTTTAATGTTGTTTTAAATCTCTTTGACAAAAATCTGTTATCCAACCCTAACCCTCTATCTCACTTTCCACCTTAGCTTTTTATGCTAGCATGGGTTTTTCCACACTGTAATTAAAGCATTTCAAATGTCCAACTGTGAAAATCATTGTTGTAAGGAAATAGGTTTATTAACTAAAATAGCTGACTGATGCAATTAGTGCCCAGTTATGTGATGGAACTGCATTGTACTTTTCTTTTTATAAATGAAACTCTTACCTCATTGGCAGAGAACCAGTCACTGCACATTAGCAACAGCTCAGCGACACCCAGTGCAACAATCAGGTTCTTGTGGACGGTCGTACGGTCCGACTTAGGGACACTATAGGAGAAATATATTCAAACATACACACGGCGTAAAATATTGGCTGGCAGGTCACTGAAAAAAAAAAAAAAAAAAAAAAAAACTCTCAATCTTTTACGTTGTACAAAATATTTCACCATGATGATGTTGACATATCTAAAGAAGCACAGCGTTCTGTTTACCCCCCTCCCGCCCCGCTTTGTCATTTATTGATGTGAACCTGGACGGATTTTATAAAATGCTTTTCACCCTGTGCGTTTTCCAGAGTGCACTCCGCAACATTTGTGACTCACCCCACTGCGATGAAGAGGATGAAGGTGAAGAGGAGGCCACACAGAGACACTCCACAGCCGATAAACGTCAGCACCTGCAAAGCTCTTTCATTTTCCTGGCTCCTCTGACACACACACACACACGCACGCACGCACGCACGCACACACACACACACACACACACACACACACACACACACACACACACGGAACGTGAGTTGCAGATAAGTGGCACATACTGCGTGAACTAGCATGCCTGCGCGAACTAGCATATTGCTAACAGAACAGAAGATCGTTACCTCCACTTCATACACCTGGAGCAGCAACGCAAAATTGGTGGTGTGATTGCAGTAGCACGCAGAGTATCCGTACTGTTTGGACACGACCTGACAGCCTTTGGTGTTCCAGCAGCCACCAGTTTCAGGGCTTAGCAGACACAAACATTGCAAACTTAGTTTTTTTTTTTTTTTTTTCTTCAAACTGTAGCGCTACAGATCACAACAACCCGTAAGTCTTTACTTACTTCAAATTGAAGTCCCAGAAAGCACATACTGGGTCATAAACAGTAGTCGCCGAATTCTTAAAGAAAAATATCATAGTCAATTAAAAGGAGGCACGTGTTGGCTAAAAACGAAAAGCTGGAGTTTAGAAAGTTTTTGTTCACCTTTACTCTGTGCTGGAGTTGAAAGTGAACAGCTGCACTAACAAGCTGGCTGTCTGCCAGTACTGTAGTAGATATCACAGAAGAACCCAGAATGGTGCCCATATACCTGTTCATACACAGACCAATTTGTTACATTATAAAAAAAAATACAAACCACAGTGATAAAGCCAGTAAAGTTATTTGCACACAGAAGACAGTCCAGCAGTATACATTCATTTCATAAATCAAATTGTTTTTGCATTGTAGAATATATTATACTTTTAGATTGAAATTAATATGGTAGCAAAAGACCTTAGACCTCTTTATGGTTTAAGGGAAACAAAGGGAATTTTCCTACATTTTGGGAAACATTGACTTAGCACGTGACACATATTTAAGATTGTAAGGGCAGAAGACTTTATTTTTAAAACAATATTATGTTTGTAAAAGTAAAACACCATTTGAGAAGTTCCATATTAAACACACTATCTCAGTACTATTTTTTTTAAGTTCCGTTTTGTAGTTTTGTTCACAACGTCCTCATTCTAATACACGTGTTGTTGTGGATTTTAAACTAACGTAGTTAGCAGTAGTGGCATTGTGTGCATTTTCAGATACTATCTGACATAAAAACACACAAACACGACAAGTGAGTCAATCGCAGAAGCGTCAATATCAATTTGGATTCCAGCTTCTATGCACGTTACCTCTGGCTGCCGTCGGTGACAGTAGGAACCGTCGTAATGTTCTCTCCCAGAGTGAAAACGGGGTCCAGGGAGCCGTACCACGTGTTGACAAACGTGAGCTTGTGGAAGCCTGCACAATCAACACCACAGTGTCAATCAGACAGCCAAATAAAACAGTGCTAAAAGAAATGTGGATCATTTTAGATTGCGTATTGTTCAGCATGAATGGTTATTGCAAAAGCCAACAATGCAGCTCCATCTGCACTTCACTGCGAGACCTTGAGAGTGTAACTAGGTGAATACATGCTACACATTCAACACTGTCCTCAGTGCACTGTGTGACTTGAGTGAATAAAATGTGTCTTGTCTTTTTTTTTTTTTTTTTGCACACACTCAGTTTTTTATTTTTTTTGTTGAGGGAGATAAACATTAATTGGTGCTTGCTGCAGCGTAGGAGGAAGTGATTACTTGTTGCATTTCTCCCTTACCATTGTTCTGAAAATCCTGCATGTCCGGTTGTGAGACTGAAATGCAGTCTAAGTTGGCGTGTTTGTCAGCATCAGGCCCACAGAAGCCCGGCACTTGGAATCCTTTCTGCAAAATCTGCTGCTTCAACTCCACCTCTGAGGGAGAAAAAACAAAACAAAAGTGTCTGATGGCGACAATAATCTTTATTAAGCTTGACGTGCGATCTCGTTTTAAAGCTACAATTTCAACTCCAGTCAAAATGCTCTATATCATTCAATTACTACTTGAAAATTAAAATTTGTGTGTGTGTGTGTGTGTGTGTGTGTGTGTGTGTGCTAGAGAGAGAGAGAGAGACAAGAGCCCTATTTCTTCTCTCCTTTTCAACAGGTAAATCATCAATTATCAGCTCTGATGTTTTGAACAGCAATCAATATTGATGAACGTAGACTGAAACTAGTGTTGCCATGGCAACTTTAGCCCTTTTTCTGTGAATTAAATAGACAGTGATTTTTTTTTAATATATCTCAGGAATCCCATTTTTCCCTCGCTGCATCTTTTAGCACAATGACAAGGTCAGGAAAATTGGACATCCAAAGATTAAGTGTTTTTTTTTTTATTATTTAAAAACAAAACAAAACAAACAAAAAAAAACATGTGCGAATCACATCTAAAGTCTACGTTATGTTTTTATAATTGAAAATACTTACTAAAGTTACTATTATTAATTTATTTTCTATGGATTTGCTAACAAACAAAAAAACAAACAAACATCATTTGCAAGAGGATAAATTGAAACTGAACAACCAACTTGTTTCTTCAACTGCACTGGTTTATGTCGTCGTTGTTTCATTCTGCACCTGTACAAAACATGGACCAAGCCAAACTTTGCACTTTGGAGATTTTTTTATTTATTTATTTTTAAACCATTTGACCTTGCGCTTAAACCTGTCATTCTGAGATCATGCTGTGAGACGATGGGACTTAATAATCCATATATGAATTATAATAAAAGGGCTAAGCTGGCCTTTCTTTTTTCTCTTTCTTTTCTTTCTTTTTTGCTTTAGTGCCTGTGTTGGTGTGTCAAGGCAAGTCAATCTATTTTCATCCTCTCACAACGAAATTCATTTAATGACGCCGTATTAAATATTTCTGTGATCGACTTTGCAAGACTCACTAATGTTGGGGCTGTTGAGCGTCAGGTGCTCGCGCTCCTCCATCAAGCGGGGGCAGAGTCCACTCATCATGTGATCTATTGTCTTGACCACGTCCATGGGGCCATTCACCACCTTCAAGACACGGAGCACCAGCATCTCAATTGACAGCGACGCTCGTGCACTCTGCCACGCCGCGCACATTCAGCACAGCCAGAGAGGCACATTTCAAAATGACCATTCAAATACAATATAATAAAAAAAAGTGTTTTCTGCATTATTAACTGAATGCCAGATTCTGGGGAAAGTTTTGAAGAGCGTTGCCGGCTCAATAGAACAGCATTTAATGTGAGGTACAATCGCAGAGGCTGCCATTGTCGAGCTTTAAAAAAAAAAAAAAAATCCTCGTTCTGAATTCAATATAGCCATCTGAGTGCTGAGCCTTGGACACGGAGGTGGGAGCACAGCTAGGGAGGAGCATAGCCACAGTTTTTCAGAGTGCTTCTCATCCATTGAGTCTGGACTAAGGTGTCCTTGTAGCACTGAGAGGCCCGGCTGGGGGAAGGGAGGCGAGTACTAACATGAAACATAAGATTTGTCCTAAAGCAGCACCGTCGAGTTGCATACACTGAAGGTACAGAAAGGTTAAAAATAGACTCGCTAATGTATTTTATTTTTTTTTAGATGATTTAAAAAAAAAAAAGGTTAAAACGGTTAACACCTGTAAAATTAAGATCCTTCAACTTCAAGAAAAAAAAAAAATGAAAGTCTGAGTTTAAAAGCAGAAAAAGATCCTGAAATCTTCACTACTAAAAACTTAAAATTAAAAGGAATGAATTTGCAAAATTGCATGATACTGTAGCTAATGACAAAGAACTTGAAAGTGCAACTTTATAACATTAAAAAAAAATCCCACACAATCTCGTAAAAAAAAAAAAAAAAAAAATCTGACTGAATGAGATTCAGCCAGTGTAAGCTCTGCATCCACTGATTTTATTATCAACATTTGCGGTGCATGAACCCTACGGTGTCTTGGAACGAAGGCTCTGTACAAGTCACCAGATCTTCGCAGGGCCACACAAACGTGCACTGAAATTCACATCTATAATCAGGTGTTTAGAGTAATCACACCAAGGAATGAACACTAGGACTGTTGCCTTTGGGCTGCGGGTGCAAGCCAATGGAGAAAACCAGCTCAGTGGTCTATTGGTAGAGTCTTCGCCCTGAGACTGGGAGGTTGTTGGTCTGATCTCAAGCTGGGTCGTAGCAAAAACTCAAAAAATGGTACCCGTTGCCTCTCTGCTGCACTCACTAGTTTCGGACCTTGGGGTTGGATCACCAAGGATTCTGGGTCAAATGCAGAGGACGAATTTCACATCGCATGAGATACCCACACAGAAAGGCCCACAGAAAGGAGTTGAGCCCTTCACGCTCGACCTTCGTACTGTGAGTGACGATGAATTTTCTGCTTGTCTGTGTGTGGAGGTTAGCAAACTGCTCAAACGTCTACACACAAACAGAGCACACACACTCAATCGCACACACACACACACACACACACACACACACACACACACACACACACACACACACACACACACACACACACACACCTCTTTAATGGCCTGCCACTTGAAGGCATTTTCTTTGCTGATGATGCTATCAGCCACATTGAGAAAGTGGTGGCCGAGCTTCTGGATGTCGTCCCGGCTGTGGTTGGTGGCACCTTCAAGCTGCTCCGTTGGGAGGTCAGCGGTCAGAGACAGCAGCTGGACAAGAGACACCATGTCTGCCGGCTGAAGACCCTTGTCCTGGGTGTCCTCCAGGGCCTGGAGGGAGAGGTCCAGCAGGGCAGAGGCCTCAGCCAAACCCCGCAGACCGGACGGCTGGTGCACCAACACCCCCTGCAAGTCAGTATTCAATCAGCTGCTGAAGTTGCTCTTCATGACGTTCTTACGATGCCTGTTCTAATGATGTCTTATTCAGCAAGTGTAAGTACATGCAAGGTACTGTCATAGTCTCTGTGTCTCCCTGGCAGCTGAAGGTGAGGACCTACTACTGGACATCACGGTTCCATGACTGCACCTCGCCTGCTGAGTTCACCACCCAGGACTCAAATTAACGGCAGATCTTGTTCCATCACAGACTTACATTTTCTCTATGGACAGCAATTTAAAACAGGCCCCTAAAATAAATTTAAAAATATTACAATTTTAAAATTATTTTCAATTACATTAAAATATGTGTGTGTGTGTGTGTGTCTTTCTATATTTGAATTATTTGTTTATATACATATTTCTATCTATAACTATGTAACCTAACTCTGCTCTGTCTGCCACTCTGAGCACTGTTACCTTTGCCTCTCTCTTTCTCCTCATTTTTTTGTGTCTCCTAAGCAGAGACCGAGCTCTGCAGTCCCGAGTCTGCTCGAGGTTTCTTGCTACAGGGGGAATTTATTTCTTGCGCCTTGCTTGCTTTGGACTCAGAGGCTTCACCTGGTTTTCTCCTGACTGTACAAATCGTTTCGAGACGCCTGTGGTTGTGATTTAGTGCTTTACAAATAAAAGTTGATTAATCAAGTGATCAAAGTCAACCTGTGATGCTTATATGTATATATATGTATACATATATATACATATATATATATATATATATATATATATATATATATATATATATATATATATGTATATATATATATATATGTATATACATATAAGCATCACAGGTTGACTTTGATCACTCAGTATATATATATATATATATATATATATATATATATATATATATATATATATATATATATATATATAAAAGTTAATTTATCTCAGTACATTTGTTTACATGCTGCAATTTAGCACATATTAAATGTTCTGAGTATCTTATGCCTTTTAAGTAATGCCCTTTTCTTTTCTTCAGTAATTACATATATTGAGATTTTCTTCTTTCGTCTTTCACATTGAGAGGCACTGCAAATTGAAGGGCACAACATTTCAGTATGCTTATAGATAATATTATGATAGATTGTCTATACCTGCGTTTGGTTGGAGAGCGTCATCAGATGGTTCATAAACGCAGTAGGTTGGGAGCTCTGAGAATTACTTATGTGCTTCATCTTCAGATACCGCTCTGTGACAAAAACACAACAACATTCGCGCAAATAAAGTCACATCAAAATGCCGTGACGCTCAGAAGATGTTTTAGCGAACTGCACACCCTGAGACTCACCCAAAAAAAACAAACAAACAAATGACGTAACTCTGATCCATAAACTGATCTCTGACCTACTACGGTCCGCTCTTATTCCAATAACAGCAGATTTGTACATTTGTAATGTTGTGACTTTGAGCATTAAAGGGGCTTAAACAGTGATGATTTTCTTCAGCGTCTATATATATATATAAAAAAAACATAGTTAGATAGACTATTTTAAATCTCTTCTTCTGGTTACCATTAAATACATATCCGAAACTCTGTGGCAGTGAGAAAAGGAAAACAAGAAGCTCGGCCTACCTCTGCTGCTCCTGCAGATGAACGGTAGCAGTTCTGAGCACCGTGTCAGGCTGAGGACTGGGAACTTGGCCGACCAGCCCTCCAGCACTCCGCAGGCCTGCATCTCCATCTGCTGGTGGACCGCTGACAGTACATTTGTAAATATCCAATGAAATTACACACGACTCAAAGAAAACGTATTTCACACAGAAGAGCAGGTGTGGCTTGAATTGACAAGCATTTTATTCATTGTTGTATGACTTTTATTTTATTTTATTATTATTATTATTATTATTATTATTATTATTTATTTATTTATTTATTTATTTATTTATTTATTTATTTTTAAGACGGTAAATTAGACTCAATTTGACAAGGTATTGCCGGACATGCTAACTTCTTATTTACTCATTCTTGGGAGCTGAGCCGCCACAGCCGCCAGTTCTTCTAACACGGAGGAAATTCTACGCCACCAAATCACCAAACTTTGCAAACAGTTGTCAATACATACCAATAAGGCTTGATGGTGGCACTACGAGCAAGCATCTAAAGTTTAATACATGTGTAACAAATCAAGCATAGGTGCTCCAGCTTTGCAACTTTAAACAAACGGTAGGCCAAATACTGAAGAAACATTTGTACGTTTCAAACCTATTGCAATTTATTAAGTCCAACCACCGTTTTTTTTTCTTTTCCCAAATGTGTACCACTCATTAAATCTATCTTGTCCCACAAGCTTTTTTCAATTGACAACATATGCAGGTTTTTTTTTTTTTTGCAGTACTTTACTTTTTTAAATGTATGGGCTCTGCGTAATTGTCATTTGCCAGGTTACAATAGATTTGATATAAAACCTCTTTACTGTACATTAGGAAATAATTTTGTGTTTAAGCGATGTCCTTGACTTACAGTATATGCTCTAATTTAGGAATAAGCAGGGAATGCTATCTTACCTGGGCAAACAGACAGTGCCTGGACTTGTCTGACCTTTGGGTGACGGCTTACGTGATCAAGGTTCCAGCTGAAAAGTACTTCCTGTGTTACTGGTGCGCATGCATTGAGGGAAAGGACGTGGCTGTCTTCCAGGTACATATTCCATAGATTCAGATCAGACATGTTTCCAAAGAAAGGCTCCGTGAAGTTCCCTCCAAATGAATCTTGGTCCTGACCAAGAATTAGAATCCCATTCCCAAAGATATCCCGGGAAGTGTCTGCGCCAGAACCCGAGTCTCTCCTCCCACCGTCCACATAGATATTCCAGTTGCTGTTGCTGCAATTCCACGTGACACAAATGTGATGCCAAGCTCCATCATTTGGGAAGGACGCTTTGTAAGGAAAGTGCTTCCCGTGGATGATGAGCGCCAACAGGATTCGTCCCTGCATGTCCAACTGGCCCCTCAGTTGGAACTCATTGGTAAAGACGGGCGCAGCATAGGAGAAGATGGTAGATACCTCGTTCCATTCTGGGTCCCACTGGACACGGATGCACACACTGAGGAGTGACAGGTCAGGGAACGACACGTTGACGCGAGCAAAGGCCTCATGGGATTCCCTTGGGAAGTTCAAAGCTGAGAATTTCAAATCTATAAAGGGAAAAAAAAAAAATACTCAGTTCATTTTATTCATTCGATATTTAAAGAGTTTGTTTTGTTGGTGTTCTGTGCAATTTGGTTTTACACTTGCTTTGTTTTGAGACGGCAGCTGGTTTCAATGCTGTTTGGCCTGGGTTTTGGACCCAAATACGAGAGTGAAGTCCACTTTGGCCAAGTAGTTCCACGGCTCCTTCTCTGTCCTCTGCCTGGTCCGGGCTGATGAGAGAGCTAAACTGGGCCCTGCAGAAGCTGTCGGCCCTGGAGAAAGTCACCGACTCATTGACCAACTGAAAGGCCCAGCGAGACGTTACGTGGACCAGCCGAGACTGTCCTGTGAAGGGTGAAGATCAAGCCACGTAAACACTGATATACCAATATCAATTGTTAATACACACGTAACGTGCATGATCACTCACACACAAACACACACATGCATGTATATATATATATATATATATATATATATATATATATATATATATATTAAAGATAAGACGGTTATTTTGTCATTCAGTTCTTCATTCAGTCTTTCATTTACTTATCTTGACCATAGTGGGCGCCATCATGACTAAATGCAGGCTACTACAAGCGGTTTATAGCCTTACCGTTTAACTTTCCCATTCTGTCCGGCACAGTGTGTGTTGGCTCACTTGCACATAGAGCCTATAAGGAAAAGAGTTTAATTATTTATTTATTTTAGAAAAATCTTGCTTCAATCCATAAACAAAACTCAAGGGCAGTCAATTCAGCAATGTTTGATGTTCTCTGTTAAAAGTGAACATAAACCAAATCACTCATAATCTGTCTGAAAACTATGTCAACAACTTGTTATATTGTCTGTAATGAAACTTGAAGGTTGTTACCACAAACAAGCCGAATATGAGTCCAGTATCCAGGCCTCCCGTCATCTTTAGGTCAGTGCTGTTTCCCGGTTACAATAATTGATGGCGTTTACTTAAAAAAACAAAACAAAAAAACCCCTCCATAAGCCAGGCGTTTTTTGAATCTCAGAAACAGTATGTATCAACACAGTAATTAACCCCCACGCCAGGAAAAAAGAAAAAAAAAAAGTCAGTTTTCACCCAGCAAGTTCATACCCTCGGTGATCATGAGTCCTGACACACTCTTGCACATTCAGTTGCAGCGTCCCATTTTCCTCTCCAAAGCAGCAGAGAAGGTTCAGGAGTAATCTTGGAACAAACTCCATGTGTGGTATCATCAAACCGGTCTATGTTCCTTCTCCAGTCCATTAGCGTTAGTGTCCGGCGTCGTCCAGCATGAGAACTAGCAAGTGATCCCAGTACAAACAATTGCGTACTTCTGTCCTGGCGTTCCAGACTGTCTGCCAAACAACCTCCCTCCTCCCTCCCTCCCTGCTCCGTACCCTGAAGTCATCTGCCTTTGTGATGCAAATGAAGTCATTTTTAAAAGAATCCAACTTACGCAAGCAGTGGCAAGCATTTGGCTCCAAGAGGTTTTGTCAAAAGCATTGAGATTTTAAGAAATAGCCTCTCTCTAAAAAAAAAATTGAACTTTCTTTTATGCTCATTTTTGACAGTATTTTGAAAAGTTCTAATAATGTAACCACAAATGAAAGAATTTTTCTGATTTCTAGTCGCTTTGAGCAAAATGCTTTTATTCTTTTAAAACCAACATTTTTTTTTCTAATGCATCAGTCAAACGCATGATAAACCTAAATACATGACGAAGATCAGCTAAACAAATGGCTGCTTCTCCTCCATTGACTGGTACGAATATCAACGTTATTTTAAAACATCTCACTGTCATGGTTGAATTGTTTTCAGTGTAATTACATACTTACAGCAAACATACATCTGACGAGGCCTTTTCATAATTAGCGTGGAAGGAGGCTGAACGAAGCTGCTGTCTATCAAAATCTACAGAACAAACAGATTGTTTTCTGCTAGTTTAGCGTGCCGCAGCATGGCATATGAAAACACTTGCCAATGACCGGTAAATGCGATTGCCTTTCTTTGTTTTGTTTTTCACATATGAAAACACTATTCAGTTCTGATTTAAGTGCATCATGCATGTAGGAAAAAAAAATCTAATCGTTCAATGTTTTTTTTAAAAAAGTCTTTAACACTGATTTCAAACGCCAAGTCAAAGAGGAAATTTGGTAATTTGGTCAGTTTATTATGTGACAAAGCAGTGGCAGTCAACAGGCGAGCTGACAGAGAGATGCTAAACTGACAATCTTATTGTATCCCAGAGAAGTATATGATAAACTCTAGAGTGACCTGAACAACATAAAGACAAAAAAAAAAAACAGAAAATAAAATGGAAATCGAGTCTTATAATTGTGTCCTCTGCTTGAACATGTAAATTGTTATTCTGTGCCACGTATGGACATTTTTGAGATGGATAGATAGATAGATAGATAGATAGATAGATAGATAGATAGATAGATACCCGCTTTTTCCCTCCACTGTAACTCTGCTGCCATGACCAGCCTGTGTATTTCCATGACAACCTCGGGTTTGTAAGAGTGGTATGGAAACGTCAAACACTTGGTGGGTCCACATTGTTGCGCACAAAAGACCAGTGACCTACATGTGGAGGATGGATGAAAGGTTTTCCCAGAAGAGAGAGCCTAGTAGAGATTTACAGGGAGGCAAAGTAACACACTGGAATTGAACTCTTTCTTTTTTGGGGGGAAAAGATACAATTTAACATTTAATTAATGATATGAACCTGTGACAAAACACGCATGGTTAGCTTGAAATGTAGAAACATAGAAACGTGACAAGACGGTTAAAATGCTGTAGAAAAGTTGTTTCGTAACCATTTAAAACGAACCTGTTGACAACATTGCGAACAGCCAACAGGATTTCGCAAATCCTCTGCTTGTAGAAAAAGCATGCACCTCCTAAACAAACCTCCTCGACGAGTCAGCAATTTGAGGCCGTGTTTGTCAGCCTAATCTGACAACTGCAGATTGTTTTAATGTCTCGCCCCGCGCAATCAATCAGGCTTTCTACTAAGGACCTGACTGACATCAGCAGGAGGTCACATCTTCACCATAGAGACCACCTTTCAAAGCAGCCCTATCAATATTAATGGGCGCTGCAATAAACAAAGATGCGAGACACAATGAGAAAGGCACAGGCCAAATTAAGGTTTTGTCCTTAAAATAGAATGGAGCTCCAATCGGGCACAATGCAAACCTTAGTCGAGGCATGGCTCTGCAGAGGGAAGAATTTATCTAGTTGAGCTGAACAGTCACATTGTGTTCCACTGGAAATGGAAAACGCAGTCACCACGAGCCAGTTTGATCTGCGAGTAGCGAACGGTAGAAACAGCTGCAGTTTCCTAGCTCAAACTGGCAAGTTTACAATTGAACTTTTAATCACTTTGGAGACCTGTAGTCCAGATGTAAGCCTTCATTATGGCGACAGAGCTATTTTCAAAATGCATTTCTTGATAGGGACACGGAAAGGTGACTCTGGGAGAGCAGAGTGACTGCAAGCGAAACATGACGTACAGCATCACAGCAAGTGAGAAAAATCTGACAAAAAAAGATTTATTGTGTGAAATACACAGACAGACAGACAGGCAGACAGACAGACACACACACACTTTGACACACAGCAACAAACTGCAAAGTCAACTTTCAACCCTGATTTTAACAATACTTATACACCCAATATTTAGCAGAGAGGAAGAGATTTTTAGAGACGATAAATGCCAGAGGCGACGTCGTGTTGCAGTGGTTTGCACTGTCGCCTCACAGCATGAAGGTCACAGGCCTTTCTGTGTGGCGTTTGCATGTTCTCCCAGTGTCTGTGTGGGTTCTTTCTTTAGCCAGACTATAAAGGGTTATTATTTTAGTCGTCATTCTAACATTTCAAAGATTGCCTTGTGGGTTCTCTGGTCACTCTTTGGTTTTACGTGATGTAATATTTAAAAATGTTTGACCTAAGAGTAAAACAGTAATTCCAGTTTAATTTTAGATAAAGGTTTCAAAGAAGCGTTCAAGCAGCGTTTGCGGGACTGAGCCGCCGTGGCCGACGCGACCCCTGATGACCCCGACCTCTGCCAACGCCTGCAATTGACCCCCGTCCTCTACCGACGCCCGGCGACATCTGCTGACTCTGAAAGAAGTCTATGCAGGATGAGTCCTTCAAAGGATGCATCCTTCGTAGGCTGCCTCCTTCACAGTGTCCTTGAAAGGATGTGTCATTCATACGGATGTGTCCTTCATAGGATGCGTCCTACCAAGGAAGGACGCATCCTACCAAGGAAGGACGCAAAGGAGGGACGAACCTACAAAGGAAGGACGCATACTACCAAGGAAGGACGCATACTTATTATTATTATTGGGTTCCATTCCGTCATTTTACAATCTTATGTATTTGTAATAGTAGTATGTACGCATCCTACCAAGGAAGGACGCATCCTACAAAGGAAGGACGCAAAGGAAGGACGCATCCTACAAAGGAAGGAAGGACGCATAGGATGAGTCTTTCAAAAGATGCGTCCTCCGTAGGATGCATCTTTCATAGGATGGGTCCTTCGGTCAAATGTTTCAACTTCCTCTTCAATTGATGAAAGTTTTCACCAGTTTCTACCGCCATGCAAAATTTGGTGAGCTTTTGGAGCATGTTCAGAGGGCCAAATTAGCGTGACTGAATAATATTAAGAAGAATCGGAGGCCGTGTCCTTCGGAGGATGAGTCCTTCATAGGCTGTCTCCTTCACAGGATGTGTCCTTCAAAGGATGTGTCATTCGTAGGATGGGTCATTCAAAGGATGCGTCATTCGTAGGATGGGTCCTTCGTAGGCCGGGTCCTTAGTTTGGAAGTTGCAATTTTCTCTTTATTTGATGAAAATTTTCAGTTTCTACCGCCTAGGCTAATGCTGCTTGCAGCTTTCATTTGGATGTATTTTTAATCTCTACTATGGTTTCCCAGTAGCTGCTTCTCAATGTTCATCACACCCAGCATCTCTACCATACCCGTGGTGATCCCATCTTCGCCCTCGACTGCACAAGTCACCTCTTCACCTCTTCAGGTGAGAGCAGCTAATCTCACATCACCACCCCTGCACAGGATTCCAATGCCAAAAACTGAATCCTCCTTGTCTCAGAACCCAGGATGGGAGTTCCCCATTAGCCAGTTAAAGCCGGAGGGTGTTCAGCAGTCTGGTGGAGATCTTTAAAGACTCCACCAGAGAAATGAGCATGAGAGAACCATCTGCAGGCAGATCAAGGTGAAGGAATGTCCCAAGATTGTGAAGTAGCCATATAACAGTTTGTTTTTTTGATCCAACTATTATTTGTCCAAAGACCAGATGATGTTACAGCACTAGAGAAGCAAAGCCAGTCAAAGGCACTCAGTGATGTGCAGTGATGTGCAATGAGGTTCATAGCTGGTGAAGCACTGACTTAATCTCAATCGCATTTAGAAACATTGAATTGAATTGAATTGAATTGAATTGAATTTAACCCAAGGAGCCATTCATGTGTGTGCACTTTAAAAAAAGAGGAATAGCTAGGGCAGCTATTTGTGGCGCTGTAGGTAGCGATGTTTGTCCGCTTCTTCTGATACTTTGCAAGCATAATGTCAGGACCTGCGTTCACGTGTGCTGAATTTGATGACAAAATAACCATGTTTAGTGTGTCAAATGGAAATATCTCACTTCCTGTTTGGAATTTTACATTTATTAGAGTGTACGAAATGTTCGTCTAGAAGATAGGAACGCGTGGGTTTTGGTCCCGGGTCGCTACTACGCTCCTAGAGAAAGTTAGAATTTTTGAAGTGTTTTGAAGCGCTTTCTTCCACATCTCGACCTGTCTCGGCCTGTAGGTGGCGCTCTGGAGCACCTGCGTTCTTGTGCTTTTCATCACAGAAAGATTCCATCAGCCTCGACATGTGACCCAAATTTTGTTGAAATCAAAGAACGTTAAAGGGGTCAAAATGGGGTAGACGCTCTTCAATGGCTCTAGGGGGCGCTATTGAGAATATTTAAGATTTTTTTTGTACGAACTCAAATTTTGGGCAAGATTTTTTGTCAGCTGGGCTCTCTCAATGTCACGCAGCCTACTCGTAGATTAGTTACGGACCTGCATAGTGAAATAGTGGAATTAGAAGCACTTGACTATTTCCCAGGAAATCAAGGACATACTGAAGTTCCCAAATCAAAATAAAAATTATCCTTAGCCAACCTGCTTGTCAAGAGAACACAGGGGGTGCCAGTCCAGTCGTGGGTGCAGAACATCACGGAGGTCGATGCTCCCTCTGGCTTTGTCTTTGCCCTGGAGAGAAAACATGGACAGAGGAAGCACGTTCACACTTTGCTGATGGGCACAGGACCTGCTCTGCTCATCTGAGTATGAGGAGAAGGAGGACTTTTGGAGAGAAATGTCTCAAGTGTCAGCTGACACAAACTCTCCGCTGGGCTGCTTCCTCCAGCTGGAGCAGCTGCATTTACAAGGCATGCAAGGTCAAAGAGCTCCAGGCATTGACGAGTTTTGGGACACATGGGTTCTGACCTGCTGCGAGTTCTGAACGGGAGTCCGGCAGGTGGTTCCCTCCCTCTGTCTTGCCACAGAGCAGTGATGACTCTTCTCCCAAAGAAAGGGAACCTTTAAGAGGTGAAGAACTGACATCTTGTGTGTGTACAGTGTGTGGACGACAAAATTCAATCAAAAGCTTTGGCCTCTAGGGCTGAGGGGAACTGTGGAGCAGCTCATCCACTGGGACCAGACCTACTGTGCTCCAAGCAGGTCCATAGTAGACATAAATTTTGGAGGCCTCTGGCTCATTGGGCACTGGTGCTGGTCTTATTTCATTGGACCCAGAAATGACAATTTGTCTGGAATGCAATACTCTCCCAAGAACTTCTACTCTCTGAAACATGATCCAGTATAAGTGAACAGATTTTTATCTGGTTTTAACAGATGCATTGTTTAATCTGCCTACGCAGATTACATGATTGTTTTCGTAAAGATGCAAAATGATGTTAATATTTTAACCAATTTAACTGAAGTTAAATTCAACTATAAAACCTTGTCTGCTGCAAAAATAAATTGGGGAAAAAAAAAATGAAGCAATTGCTGTCGGGCATTGGTGAAGTGGCCTCCCAAACTCCCCCCCAGAACCTGGTCTGGAAAACAGAAGACTTAAAATACCTTGGTGTCTCCCTGGGTAACAAAGCCATTGTCAATAAAAACTGGTGTGGAAGGTGTGGAGGAAAAGATAGAGGGAAAAAAGTGGAAGTGGTTATTACCACAAATGCTTTATAGAGGCAGAGTCCTCATTGTAGCACTGGCTGTCCTAATTCAGGAAAAAAAAAAATCAATTATTTTGGGAACAGATTCCAGTGGGTGCTACAGGGGGTGCTGTTTTTACCAAGAAGGGAGGGGGCGGGGTATGGAGAATTGTGGTCAGCTGCATCTTCAGAGAGGTGAGTTAACTGGAACTGGATACTGCTTTGTTTTTAACTGATTTCAAATTTTTCTCAAATTAAATGGGATGCCTCCTTTTCATCAAATTGTCTTTTAAAGTATGATGCTTGCTTGAAAGCAGCAAAGAAATAAAAAAAACAAAAACAATCTCTGCTCCATGGAGCCAGCTGAACATCTTCAGTGGAGCCACACCTCGGCTGACAGCTGCTCTGCTCCAAAGGAAAACTGGTTTTACAGTCTAGCAGCCTGCTGGGCTTTTCCTTAAGTTTGCATAAAAATGGCAATTTCTTCCCTAAGCTGAAAAACTTTTTGGAGCGCTGTGGTCTTGCCTTCTCACCTCTGTACGGAACGTTACATCACCATGCTCTGCACTCACCTCCTCCAAAAAAACTGCTAGAACTGATTGATGTGACGTGACTCAGGCCGCGAGCCTGGGTGAATATGATAGTTTCTTTCTTTGAGTTCCTGCTTGATTGGATTAGTTCTAACAAGCCCGCCCCCTCCCAAACACACACACACACACACACACACACACACACACACACACACACACACACACACATTGTAGGTGCCCTGTCAGTAGTCAGTCCCTCTAACTTTTCACAGGGTATATTGATTTTACTCACTGACCTCTCCACCACTTCAAATATGTCCCTTCCTGTCGTCCCATGCATTGTTGTTACATCCAAGAGCTCTTCACTGACACTCATGTCCGTCCTCACACCGCGTATCAAAATGGACAACTTTGCAGTGTCCGTATTTTTGGTGCTTTCATTAACAGCTAATACCCATATATTTAAATACTTTGAATGTGCACTTCTTCAAAAATGCACCCTCCCAAAAACACTTTGCAGTCAGGCTGAGGCTTCTGTATACATATTCTGCTGGGATTGCAGACTATTTTTTAATTCTTTGACCAGTTGACCGTTTTTCATCGAGGCTAACAGTAGCATACTTAGCTCCGTTTTTTGTGTTGAAAGTGCCGGCACAAGTTGTAGTCCATTACTGACACAGCCTCATAACAGACACACTGTTTTTTCTACTTGAGGCACAAATAAGTATTTGGCTTACCACTGCTTGCTAAATGTTCTGCAATAAGCGTCAATTTCAATGGGATAATGTGTTTTTTTTTCACACTTGCTAAAAAAAAAAAGAAAAAAACCTTCCATTAATTAAATGTCAATATGAGAACACTACCCTCTGCTGGCAGGATGCCGTCATTGCACGAATTGTGTTCTGCAATGTAGAAAGTGATGGAGAGCAGCTGCTTTTATTAGACAGCTATCATTTTTAATGTCTAAAGGGCCACATAAATAGTTATGGTGGGCTAAATTTGGCCCGCGAGCCCAAGTTTGACACATGTGATCTATACAGCCAGTCAACGAGGTATATGAAATTCCGGGACAATGCAGTTGATCAGGCCGACATTAAAGTTTTGGAGAGAGAAGCGCATTTCCAAGTGCAATCAGCGCTATTGACTGTATACACATTGGCATAAAGGTTCCATCAAATGATGAATATGTTTACGTCAACCGTGAGAATTTCATTCAATCCATGTGCACACCAGCTGTGGTGCACACATGTAACTAAATAATATTGTGGCAAGGTGGCTGGTTCAACGCACAATTTATTCATCCTGACCTACAGCACAGTGGGATCAGGCTGGCTTGATGCGCGACGGTTGACTCCTTGGTGATTAAAAAGTTTACTAATTGTCCGGATAAATATGAATCCCCTGACAAAACAAGAAGGCTATGTGAAAAGAAGAATATTGGTCAAACTTATTTTCAAACCTCAAACTCTTTTTTATTTTGTTTTATTCAAACGTGCTGTTGTCAAAAAGACCTAGGGGGGGCCGTGTGTCTCTGTGGTGGCCTTGGAAGATTTGACTGGTCGCTTGGAGATATTTGCATATTTTTGGAAGTGTTCCCACTTTACATTCAGTGACGTTTTCATTTTTATGCTGAGGTCCAGGGCCGGCCCAAGCCTTCCTTGGGACCCTAAGGAAAATTTGATTTTGGGGCCCTCTATTTCAGCCAATATTGATTGTTGATCATTCACACACCTACAATGAGTTCAATGCAGCTCGGGCAGTGTTGTTTACATCCTATTGACGGCCTGACATGTCTTTACACATGTATGTATTGCACATTGAAATGATGCTGTTGCTGTATCTCCAAAGGTAAAGTAATCAGAAACATAAGTAATACCAATGCAAACTTAACAAATAATTTCAATGAATGCATCATGGATCACGTCCAGGGTGCCACATATGGTTTTCAATCTCAAAGGGTAGCACATCCAGCTACAAGAGTGTCCTGGGGTTGATTTACACAACATTCCAAGTGATAAAGCACAAAGTTAGGTATATCATCTAATTAGCAGCTGCACTCTGTTGAAAGTGTGTTTTTGTAGAATAATATATCTTTGATCATATAGAAATCATCATTTACACATGGAAATTTTCTTTCTTTCTTTTTTTTTTAAATAGTTTTTTTTTAATTTTTATTTATTTTTTTATTATTGCTCTTGGGGGCCCCCTAGTGA
Organism: Nelusetta ayraudi; assembly: GCF_046127955.1. Classification (NCBI taxonomy): domain Eukaryota; kingdom Metazoa; phylum Chordata; class Actinopteri; order Tetraodontiformes; family Monacanthidae; genus Nelusetta; species Nelusetta ayraudi. The sequence goes on from NW_027466142.1 coordinate 3,227,831, forward strand.
ACCCTAAACTCAATTACTTCGCTTATGCCTTGGAATTTCTTTTGTTCTACGATCGACCTCTGCTGAGGTCGATCGTAGAACAAAAGAAATTCCAACCTGCAAAGTTAATTTCTATAAATCTGGATATGTATGTGGAGGCGTGCCAGTGGAGGAGGAGCGTGGCGTGTGCTCATGTGCGCTCAGTTCATGATGATCAGGAAATACAAAGAAAACATGCTCGGATTTGCACGTTCGCAAGTTCTGCACAGAATTTTCTGGAATGTTTTCTACATTTGAACGTCAGGTATGAAATCCACGCAAGTCTTTGTACATGATGTCCCAGGAGAAGTCTTGGAGATCTTGCACGCCTGATGGAGTGCACAAGGTCCCCAGTGATGGAACGTGGGGCTGGATGAGCTCTGCCCTTCCAGCACTCGAGGATTATTCTAATCTCTGGGATTTTGTTGTGTGGTGTTCAGGGGCAGGTTGCTTTCTGACCACCACACTGTCAGTCTGTGGATCTCATCTCTATAGTCATCTGTGAGTTGGAATAGTTTTGGACGGATTGGAATGTTTATAGACTAGTGGACGAATCATTTGTGTAAATAAAACAAATCTCCCACAAATAGCTTGTGAAAAGTAGCTTTTTAATCAGACCACCCGTGTCTGTAGCCACCGTCATCAGTTTCAGGACTGGTAAATCCCACTCATCTATTTGCATTTTCTCCTGCTAATAGCTATTCTTCCCTTTCTGTTGGAAATGTCTATCCCACATATTGATAAAGAAAAATGTGGCAAATAGTTTGCTGTCAGTGATCGATGGCAATGGAAGAAATATTTTTACCCTATTATTTTAGCCATCTTACAACTGTTATGGCAGAATTTGCAAACTATGAAATTCAGAGTTACATGCTTTGGTTCAGCACATGAAATTACAACAAGAGTTTAACGATTTAATTGTTCTCAGATGTAATGAGAAGGGCCGATTTGTGGGAGGAACTACAAACATTTCTTACGCTTGAAAAGTCTAGTTTTCTTTTTGGAGTTGTGTGGAGTTTGCATGTTCTCCCTGTGTCTGCGTGGGTTCTCTCCGGGTTCTCCGGCTTCCTCCCACACTCCAAAAACATGCATGTGAGGTCAATTGAACACTCTAAATTGTCCATAGGTGTGCATGTGAGTGTGAATGGTTGTCCGTTTCTGCGATGAACTGGCGACTTGTCCAGGGTGTCCCCTGCCTTCGCCCTATGACAGCTGGGATAGGCTCCAGCAGACCCCTGTGACCCTGAGCTCGGGACTAAGCGGGTATGGAAAATGAATGAATGAATGATATTTTAGGCATAAGCCTTTTTGTTTCAATGAAATAGTTCAGAAAAGTGTACTTTTTTTTATATAATTATTATACAAAATTACACACATATAATCAATTTATTTATCTATTCAAAATTAATTTATTTCAAACATCTTTGTGGAAATAAAACTTTACGATTCTGCAACATTGTGCTGTGAATTGTTTGACTAGATTGCTTTTCCATCACACGGCTTTGTTTCTCAGCCAGTGTTAGGCGTGTCCTCCGAATTCTAGCCTAAATTAATGACATTGCAGCACTAATTTAACAGTATATTTACATATAATTGCTTTTAATTTCTGTGGTTGCCCTATAAGTATAACAACTTTGGTCTGTATTTAACTTATAGATTTTCTTAGAAATTTCCTCACCTCGTGTTGTATGTTTGGAGCTGTCTTATTATTATTTTTTTTTAGGTCTTGTATACATAAGTGTGCATCAGAGTTAGTACAACTAAACAGAAGGTTAGGTGAGGTTAGAACTTAAGTAGTTGATTGAATAGAAAACCAGTCAATTGGAGTGTCTGTAGGGTCTTGGACTTCAGCATTACGGACATTAAACACACACACACACACACACACACACACACACACACACACACACACACACACACACACACACACACACACGTTCATGATGTGACGGATGACAGCTGTTTGAGTACAGATCTGAAATCCGCCACTAGATGGTGCCCTGGCGTAAGACTTAAAACGGTGATACACGCGCGTGCATAAAACCCACGAGGAGCTGTCAAAATATCCCTTCCTGTTGTCCTGGCACATCTCTCTTGATTAGAAAGCAGCACTGCCCAATATTATCTGCAGTCACCTGACCAGTCAGCTGACCTCCATAGAGACAGCCGTGGAGGAGGCAATTAGATGAACAGGCAAATGACAGAATTGCAATTATGAGAACAGAAGGTTTGTATCTATTCCACTCATTGTTAATTAAGTACTCATCACACAAAGAGTGCCACAAGCACCGACCAACACAAACAACTCAAAGGTGAATCCTCAGCTAATCACAATGTGCTAATGTTCATTTCATTACACAATAATAGACTGATGAACTATCATAGAACCTCTGAACAAATTCACATCCATCGCTTTTTGTTACGAAAGACGATAAACTTGGACTTACTTTGGGCCAAGGCTGACCACAAATCTGGATCTGCTAGCTTAATTGCGTAGCTAGCACTGAATCGTCAGCAAGCTAATCAGAAGGCCGTGTGCCACAGGAGTTTGACAAAAAAGGGGAAAAAAGCTTTGAAAATACACATAATTACAAAAGAAACTAACGCATTTCCTTGTTGTGGTCTGAATCTCTTTGGATACGAGATAAACTGTCTTTAATAACAAAAACAACTCAAAAAAGGCTGCTGCTGCAATTCTTAAAAAACCTTCTGTGCCAAGTAGCTTGCAGTATCACTAAAATGTTGAGTAAGTGAAGAATGCCAAAATAATTGAATAATTGAAATGTATAGTGATAAATTCTATATCAATTGTAAAAAAAAAAATCAAAGAATGTAAGAAAATGTAAAGTTATGCTCACACTTACAGCGTATGCATTTCAGGACCTTGCAGGAGCCCAATAGCTGTTATTACTCTGACACATCTGTACTTCTCTCTCTCTCTCTCTTTGACTTCAGCAGGCCATGTCTGATAAAAACACAGAGATCACATCGAGTCAGGTGTGCCACTGTTGATGAGGGAAAGACTGAGGGACCCACATTAATTTCTCTTGTCTCTCAGGGCTTCTGAGGATATCCGCTGCTTACTCAGGAGCGAGTAAAGTGTTTGTGCTGACAAAGGACAAAGGGGATTTTTCCTTCACGCAAACGGTGCAGGATTGTGTCGGTTTACTCAAAGTGTCAGGGAAAAAATGTCTCCTGGTCGGCGCCTCTAATTAAACGTGCATTAAATTAGTGGCCGCGTTCCATTGCCAATGTGCGCAACTTGTACACATATGAAGAATTAGGTAGAGGAGAAAGAAAGTGATATTTCAGGAGAGGAGGGATGCCGCTCTCCTCTCCTGTGTATACATATGTCTTTTCTATCCTTGAAGTCGGAATAAATTAAATATTCATGAGCAAATGTGAATAAGTGCTCTGTCAGCCAGAAGTGTCACTGATAAATAAAGGGTGGACCAGCACGCTTCCTAGCCGGCCACTCATGGTTCTCTTCAGAGCCATGTTAGCCCTGGAAACAAAACGGATAAGAGGGATAACCACATACACAAAATGATTTGTATTTGAAAGGATTCCAGGGTCTTTTTTCCCTATGGATTTTTGCAAAGATTTGGAAAACAAGCCATCCAAAAAGCAGACAAAAGACTCTTCTTCCGTGTACATAGTCTCTCAATCGTCCTGCAAGCACTGAGCCGACAATCCACCGTCTCTGATTTCTTCTATTTCCTACAGTTCTTACACAGCTTTTATTTCTCCGCTTTGCCTTCACCAGTGAAAGAAGTGCACGCATGGAGAATTGCTGATGATTTCTTAGCCGATAATTTCATTTGATGTGATCATTTTATTTATGATGCTGCTTTTCAGCTGCTGCGTGGCTCATCACTGCAAGTGTAAATTAGAAATGTTTCAGTGTAGAATCTTTCAACTAACAGGGATTAACCATGTTCACTGGCCAAAGCGAGGCAATATTCAAAGTAAGTTGTGTTCCAGACTGGCCTGGCCCGCACCAAATCCAGTCAGCATGCCTGGCTCCAGTAATGCATACCAGATGGCCTTGTCCTCAGGCAGAGAGGGAAAAAAAAAGGAACTCAACAAGAGAATAAGACAGAAGTACTGGTGCTAAACATGTCCCTGAGGTACTGGGCTCAGTCAAACTTAGTGTATCCAGCACGGCTTGCATGATATGGAGACTTGTTTAATGTTAAATTGAGCCCATGAAAATGAAACCAGATAGCAGGAGGAGTCAAAGATTGTCTGCTTTAGGGGTGTCAGACTCATTTTACATCAGCTGCCACATACAGTGCAATTTACATATATATGTATATATATGTATATATATACATATATATATATATATATATATATATATATATATACATATATATTATATATTACACACACACACACACTGCCTGGCCAAAAAAAAAAAGCTGCTACCAAAAATAAAGGTCACACACTCTAATATTTCGTTGGACCGCATCCAGTGTTGCATTAACTTTTCACGAAGATCTTGCATTGATGATGCTGACCGCTGCGCAAAGCCTTCTCTAGCACATCCCAAAGATTCTCAATGGGGTTCAGGTCTGGACTCTGTGGTGGCCAATCCATGTGTGAAAATGATGTCTCATGCTCCTGAACCACTCTTTCACAATTTGAGCCCGATGAATCCTGGCATTGTCATCTTGGAATATGCCCGTGCCATCAGGGAAGAAAAAAATCTATTGATGGAATAACCTGGTCATTCAGTATATATTCAGGTAGTCAGCTGACCTCATTCTTTGAGCACATACTGTTGCCGAACCTAGACCTGACCAACTGCAGCAACCCCAGAGGCTTGTACAGTAGGCACTTGGCATGGTGGGTGCATCACTTCATCTGCCTCTCTTCTTACCCTGATGCTGATATATATACAGTATCTCACAAAAGGGAGTGTATATCAATCATATTTTTTCATAGGACCACACTGAATAAATTGCACTTTGATACAATGTAAGATGGTCAATGTACAGCTTGAATAACAGTGCAAAAATCACTGTCCCATCAAAATAACTCAACACACAACAACAAACCGCTGGCAACAAAAAAAACAAAATGTCAATATTTTGTCTGTCTGCCATTATTTTCCAGCACTGCCTTTAATCTCTTGGGCATGGAGTTTACCAAAGCTTCACAGGTTGCCACTAGAATCCTCTTCCAGATGGTGGATGTCAAAGACCTTGCTCTCCTTCACCTTCCGTTTGGGGATGCCACACTGATGCTCACTGGGGTTTAGGTCTGGAGACATGCTTGGCCACCTTTAAGCTTACAGCTTCTTTAGCAAGGCACTGGTCATCTTGGATGTGTTTTTGGGGTCGTTATCGTGTTGGAATGCTGCCCTGTGGCCCAGTTTCTGAAGCAGAGGATCATCCTCCGCTTCTGCATGTTGCCATGCATGGTTCCCTCAATGAACTGTAGCTCTCCAGTGTTGGCAGCACTCATGCATCTCCAGACCATGACGCTCCCACCACCATGCTTGACTGTAGGCAAGACACACTTGTATTTGTACTCCTCACCTGGTTGCTGCCACACATGCTTTACACCATCTGAACTTGCTCTCATCAGGCCACAGGACATGGCTCCAGTAATCCATGTCCTTAGTCTACCTGTCTTGAGTAAACTCTGCGCAGGCTTTTTTTGTGTGTGCATCACCTTTAGAAAGGGCTGCCCTCGACAGACGGCAGCCATGTGACCCATCTGATGCAATGCGCAGCATATGGTTTGAGCACTGACCTTTCACCCCTTCAACATCTACAGCGATGCTGGCTGCACTCCATTTTTCCAAGACAAAGCATCAAAATATGAGGCTGGGCATGGCACTTAACTTCTTTGGTCAATCTTGGGGAGACCTGTTCTTAGTGGAACCCGTCTTTGCAGTGCTTCCACATCCGGTGTGAACCCGGCGTAAACCTTTTTGTCCCTTTTAATATTTTCTGTTAAGAAATACTTTATGGGGTTAAAACTGCCTTGAAATGCAAAAGAACAGGATTTTACACATGCAATTCAAACCACGATTAATCGCAGTTAACTATGAGATAAAGATCCTGCGATTAATCGCGATTAAAAAGAATTAACGTAGTATACGTGAATGTGTGTATGTTTGTGTATTTCAGTTTACCAATCACAGTGGATACAAAGCAGTCTCATGTATCTGAAATTGAAAACTATAGTATTTTATATTATGATCAGATCATACCTACCAATCAAAAAAAAATAACAAACAACCTGTAAAAATCTAGAAATTATCTTTAATATGCATACATTTGTACGATAATGATGATTGTGATTCTGCGGAGTCGCTTGTTTTCACAACCTCACATTTACACTGCAGCTTGGATTATTTGTTAGCAGTAAGGTAGTTATTCAGTCATTAAACCCCTCAATTAGTGTTGTATTGTTAATGAACAATTCGTTTTAAAATAACTAATCTTTTTAGTTAACGAACTGAACGAGATCACTTCCTGAACGGAAGCGTGACCGTGCTGCAAGCACGTGACAGCAATTACTTCACGCACGAATCACGAACAAACAAATCTGCTGTCTTGTTCACGTTCGCAAATGAATCAGGAATGAACGAATCTGCCGTCCAGTTCACGTTTGCGAACAAATCTTGAATGAATCGCGAACGAACCAAATGTGACCATGCTGTGAGGCAGTGAATGAGAATTTGATGACGAACAAGGAAGTCGTACGTTACAGGGCACTGAGAGACACTCATTGCTTGCAGTACGTCATGCTTCTTTCGCAGCGATCAAGTGAGAATGGGTAACAACAGTTCTAATGGTTGCTGTAGCACTTCCGCCATACATTTGGATTATGAGCTATGTTGTTGCTGTGCTTTGCAAAGAATCCCTGTAAAGCTACTGACCAGTGCTGAAATTAATTGTCAATTTCATGAAACAACAATTCATTGAGTGCTCCTCTAAATCTCTCATTATCAATTAGACAGATTTTAAATAAAGAAGTTCTCTGATGACTCTGCAATCGTCGGCCTCATCACAAAAGGGGTTGACAAAGAGTACAGAGGACTGATGCAGGACTTTGTGGACTGGTGCCAGTGGAACTACCTCCAGATCAACGTGCGGAAAACCAAGGAACTGGTGGTGGATTTCCGCACGACGAGCACTTTGCCCCCCGACACCAGTGAACATCAAGTAACCGGATATCGAGATGGTGACATCTTATAAGTACCTTGGAGTTCACTTGAACAATAAACTGGACTGGACCCACAACAAGACCCCCTCAGGAGATTGAGGTCTTTTGAAGTGCAGGGGCACTCCTGAAGACCTTTTTATGACACCGTGGTGGCATCAGCCATCTTTTATGGGGTTGTCTGCTGGGGGAGCAGCATCTCGACAGCTGAAAGGAAGAACAGGAAGAGACTTGAGAGACTGATCAGGAAGGCCAGCTCTGTCATGGGACATCCCCTAGACTCAGTAGTAGTTGAGAGGAGGATGATGGTTAAGCTGTCATCCATGAGTTGAAAGTGTTGAACCTTTGATGCATTTGATGTGTACGCACGCACGCGCACACAAACACACACATGTACATATGTACATATGTATGTATGTATGTCTGTAAAGATCTGAGTATCAAGCATAAGAACAGACTATGACTTCAATTTGGTGGGTGGTAAGAGTTAGAACCATGGCATCTAATGTAAATCTAAATTTGGTAATAACAAAAGTGGCTGGGCAATTATAAAGAATCAAGTGAAATAACAAAACAGAACCTCGGTAGGATCTCTTTGTTGTATACGTTAGACTCTGTGGGTGATCCTGCAAGTGACCGCACCCTATGGCTCATCAGGCTCGCCATCCTTGGTGTTCAGTTGAATACGCCCACAACACCTCCAGACCGTTCAGCTGAGAAGCTCACCTGAGCGCCCAAGTTGAGTCATTTGTGACCACAGCCACTTACTTCCGTCTAATGCAGCGCGAGAGAGGTCTTTGATGGCTCGCCATTGGCCCCTCTTCGCACCCATAACTCCCGCAGTAGTCTCCATGTGTACGAACAAACTCACTTGATATTCTTTAAAGTGCTAGAAAAGTGCCAACAAAATACAGATATGTCTCATTTGCTAATAGTAACGCAGTGTCAAGTGCTGCTAGCAATTCAGTTTTCATTATTCTCTTTTGGTGATGATACATTGTCTTCAGGGTGTGTTATGATCCTCAGGAGCAGCTGTATGCCGCTAACAGGCACTTCTGTCAAACACATCACCATCAGCTCACCCATTGATTTGTGTTGCCTTTAAAATTGGCTGTTTCCTCCACCTTGGCTCTGGCATAATTGCATCTTGCCTAAATGATTGAAAATAAGCTCCCCCAAGTGCATGCTCCCCCTGTCATTGTCACCCTCACTTATTTCATTAAGGATTCATCAGATTTGATACAACAGCAGGGGTGCAACATTCTACAGTGCTTAGCCGCGCTGGCTGAGACAAAGAAGTGGTCAAGCGGGGCAACAAATCAAACCAAATGGAGTGTTTGCTCTTTGTGCAGCCTAGTTATGGAAAACTGATGGCAGCATCCAGAATGCTGAATAGGTATAATAAATGCTGAAGAAAGGAGATTCCATCCCTAATTGGGTGGGGAGTGGGAGGGGGGCAGGGGCAAGTGTTTGCATGAGCTGTAAACGCACCGGTATTCCGCTTCTGCGTCTGAGAATTTGTTGTGTGAAATAGTCTAATAGGCTGTACATACCAGGGACAGCGCTATTCTTCCTCCCCCTTCTTCTCAAAATCACATCCGGCAATGGGCTGACGTATGAACATGTTTTTTGCTGGATAATTGTGCTACCTGTTTCCACCTCATCTCCAAGTGACAGGCTTTCTGTGTCTTTGTGAAGCCTTAGATCCCCTGGTTCTGGGCGAAAACACACAGCAGTCTGTGTGGAGAAGCTTTAGTGGGAAAGAAAAGGATATCATTTCTTTAAGCTTGCCGTTCAACTGTCCACATGAGTAGTAAAATATCTAACTAAAAGAGACAGTTGTCAGAATTGTTGATTGACTGACACACAAGTGTGGCATGATTTGACTACATCTGTCAGGATCAATATCAGATTAAAAAAATTGATTTATTTTTTTTTTAAAAGATTTTTTTTTATTTTTTTTTTTAGCAAAGCCAGAATAATGTCTTTTTTTCCTGAAATAAAGTAAAACTGTTCAAATCAAAATGCAGCCATAGGCATCAATATGCATGCCCCTACGTGTCCCAAATGTATTCCATGGAAGTACCTTTGTCTGAATGGACAGCAAATGGTCATAAAAGATTCACACCTTCACCGAGAGACTGGCTCCTTCAAGTCAGATGAATAATAGTACAAAGGGCTGCTAAATCATTGAGACAGCTGCTCTGCGCTGTCCAGACGGAGCAAGTTCAGTAACGCATTGAACACATCACTACGGAGGACATACAAAGCAGTAAGCATCTAGATGAAGCATCACTAGCTTTCTGAGCAAATGTAAACCCAAAATTTTTGCAGAAAAAAAATACGACTTTTCATTAAAAGTGTAACATCTGTATTCAGAAGCTGTTCAGGTTAACATATGTATCCTTTTAGTAATGAAGTCTGTTGTTTCATGTGTTTGGAACACCAGGAGGTTCCACGGAATTAAGGTATTGCTGTTGAAGTGGAATGTACAGGCCCGCCTTTATGAGCAGCTAAAGAACACAAATGTGTGCCAAGGTCAGGGTAACTTAATTCAATTTAGATGTAAGCTAAGAGGAGGAGTTGTAGCTGTGAAAGGGAAGAGAGAGAACGCATGTTGTTTAAGTAAAAACCCTCAAGTATATTATGATTTATTTAAGTGAGGAGAAAGTATGAATAATGCATTGGCTATTCGGAGCATGAATCTCTTTTATACTAATTGTCAGGAAGGCTTGCATCCAGTGCGTTTTGGGTGGAGGGGCTGGAGAATCCAGAGATCACGGCTCAAAGCTGACGGCCCTACAACCACAGCCATTGACTTGCAAATGAGCATAAGGAGGCAAATTAATGAGGGTTTAATGAAAACAGCAGTCGTGCTGGGGAAATAATAAAGAAATAATCTGGGACCACAGTTTCACTTTATCTTGCTCCTTATGACTTTTTTTCCCCCTCTGACTTCTCAATTCCCCAACTTGTTTGCTTCCTACAAGATGGCTCATGTCGCTGAAATTGAGCCCTGTGTTGGCGGTGTATAGAGTCTTGACACAGAGACTATAACAGAACTGGGTTCTCTCGCCACTAAGGTCTTGCTCATTGCCTGCCGGGGTGACACAAAGGCTGCGGCATATATATATATATATACATATACATATATATATATATATATAGGTGATAGAGGAGTTCAGGGATAGTAGGAAAGTGACAGATGCTCCCAATGTACTGAGGAACTCTCCCTTTAGCAGGAGAGAAAGAAGTCCCTCAGCAGCCTTGGCCAATAGCAAAGCTGCTACTAGCCAAAACTGCTGCTCACTGCAAACTGTAAGTCTAATGAAAAAGGAAGGTTTCTAGTTTATTTAAGACTAGACTAATCTATCTATCTATCTATCTATCTATCTATCTATCTATCTATCTATGAAGCGTTGAAGTGCTCTACAATGGCCTCTCATCCACCCGACTCCTTGTTCTTGAGCTTCTTGTCTCAAACATAATGTTTCATTTTTTGTTTGTTTTTTTTGTTTTTTAGCTCTCACATTTTTTTTTAACCTCCTTTGTCTCCTGGAGGACAAAATGGACGAGATAGAGCTGAGTGGAGTACACCGGTTGTTTCTATCATTGTCTCTCCTCTTTGTACCGATAGAGTTGGGATAGCCATCACTCAAAGAGTCATCGGCCAACCTCTCATTCTCTTGGATAACATGCTCTGCCCTACAGCTGAGTCTTGCTTTTTTTTTTTTTTTTTTTTGAAGCAGCACGACTTCTCTCTGCCACCTCATCAGCCTCCAGCAATGCCACCATCTGCAGGGTCCTGTTGCAAAAACCATGGGGCTGTTTGAAGACATAAAGCAAAAGCTCTCTGTGCTCGACCCCTGCGACTGATACAGCCGCACACACACATCTGTAGATACATACACGCAAATGCTCAAAGAAACACAACTGTCACTCATAGAATCTAAATCAGCTTCTTGCTTCTACTCTTACACTTTGATGTGTTCTGATGAGTACCCCTCCTCAGTAACATTCAGCATCAACACTCATTTTCCTGGAGAATTTTTTTCTGGACATGGACAAAAAAATTTACATCGCTACATGTCCAGTTCAAGATATAAAGATAGAGATTAAAAATAAATAAATAATAATAATAATCCAAAATTTGTATGTCATGATTTAACCAGTTGTGGAAATATAGGTATTTTTCAGAGCTAATAACACACTGAAATGTTTCTTGATTGCTATGTTAGTTATATAAATAATTATCTGAAGTCCAGGATCGTGGAGGGAAGAGTAGAGGATGAGTGTAGCAAATAAGCAAATAGGCAAATAAGACCTGGATCAACAGACATTAAAAAGGCAGATTGTAGCAGAGTGGAAAAAGGATGTGGAAGGAACTGAGGAAGATGGAATAAACTGGTTAAGACTGGAAGATCTGACTGGATTTAAATAAAAGAAGTGTAAGTGGTGGCAAACAAGAGGGTCAGTGGCAGGTGTGCGGAATGAAGCAGGTAGCTGAAATCAGACAAACAATCCAACCAGGACCAGGCGACAGACAAGTTAAGTCTCAGATGTGGCAGTTTGCTAAAATCCTCTAACTTAGAAGAGAAAACCATTGGGTTAGCTAGCATCACTACCTAATCACACCTTGGAAGAGATGAATCGAGCACTTACGTTGTGTTTTTCATTCCCAAAAAAACAGAAGATGTAATTCAACATATGCAACATAGAAGGAACATATAGACATTACATATAACACAAAAGTTTGCATGGAGTTATCTGAAAAGCCAATCGCAATGTTAAGTGAGGCTGTGCTCTCATTTGAACTTTCAGAAAAAAGATTGTGACAAAGCCACTGATTGAAAGGAGAGCAGGGTTAGATACACGTTGGTACTGATTAGATACACATTGGTGCTGTTTCGCACCTGCCTTACGTGTTGGTCTTGACACAAATTAGATCAGTTGCAGCAGAGTGCTGACGTACATCTCAGTAATTGAGGCCTCGTAACCTTCCATGTACTGGGTGGGACACTGCCGCCAAGTCATGGAGCTGGCATGGCAGCGTGAGTCTGCTGTGTAATGTTGCAGCCTCTGGCCTATTACTTATTTGCTAAATGTTCGTTTACATATTGTTTTAGTGCCAACTCATTTCTGTGCATACAACAGTTAACAGAGTTGTCTGCATCTTGTAAATATTGTGTAGACAATATAGTCCCCACGTTTTCTTTCACATGATAAATAATCTTGACATTTGGTTGTGTTTTATCTGTTAAACAAACATATATATATATATATATGTATATATTTATTTATATATATACATATATATATATAATTTGAGTAATGCAGTACTCCAATCATCTCATCTTATCTCTCGGTCCCTTGGTAACTCTAACATGGGGGTAGACGAAATCCCTGTGTTTCCCTACTTACCCTACCCCCAACCCTATAGTATGAAAACCCCTCTACATCCAAACCAACCAGGAACCATTGTCTGAGATAGATGGTGAGGCAGAGCACAGTCGCCTAGATCGGCTGATTTATAACACATCCTTTCCTTCAAGGCACGGTAAGGGCCACAAGGGGCTCCCACCTGGAGAGCACTTGGGACAACTGCTGTCTCAGACCTGCATTTCCAGTCCACAATGATGCCAAATACCAAACGGGCACTCTAAAATGCTTGTAATTTGTCATTTGGCAGCTGGGGGATCTGTGTTAAAGTGTGAAAACACAGAGTGCACAAACAATGGAACCCGGCCCCTCACTCACTTCCTAAAACAGACATTGATCTCCATTGCACACATTAAATGAAACACCACAACTGTGGCTAATTTAGGGTTGATGCATGGATTGTACTTAAAGATTGATGGAGCATCTGGTTTAAAAAAAAAAAAAGGAGGCCAACACGTCAGTGGCAAAAACCCGCATTCTATTATTTGGCCAGCAACACATCCAAAGAAAAAAGGCTCCAGTTTCAAATGAACCAGAAACCTGAAATGGTACGATGACTCCATACAGTCAGTGGGTCAGTAAGTTGTACAACAATTACTTTAACCACATATGGACAAAACAAACAAACAAAAATGCAAAATGAAAGGGTGATGGGGTTATATTTTGATTAAAAAATAAATAAATAAATGTTTCTTGAAAAAAATGTGGAGGAGCTCTACTTGACACGGCACAGCTCGGAACGGTCAAATGCTACATTTAGTCACAGTTATTCTGGAGCAGGCATGGAAAGGCTGTGCTGATTTTATTATCTAAATATTCCATCCACCCGTATGAGTTTCTTTGAAGACGCGCGTTCACAATAAATTTTTGTATAATTTCGTATTTAGGTTGGTCACACCTCTAAATACGAGACGTGTTGCCAGGTAGGCTGGATTGTCCAAATTGGCTTGCTAGTAATATGGCGGTGCAACCTTTAATATTAATTCTGTGAAGAGCACGAAGACGATGTTTTGACTTCACCACAGAGATCTTTTTCCTTGTTCTTTGTGAATCTATGTTTGTCATTTTCCCCCTGAATCTCAGTGAACCATGAGTTAGCAGTAACAACAGACAAAAAGCAACATGGAAGGATCACTGCTGTTTTTCGCTGTAACCACTGGTTTTGTTTTGTGTTTTTTTTAATTGTCATTTCAACTTAAAAGTAGATTAACTGCTGATTAATTCAACACAACACCCACTTACAGATCAAACAAGCCTCCTGTGGCTTGTGGAGCTCCAAAGATGGCAGATGCAGATCACATATTCAGGCATATTTCATATGTCTATGAAATATTGAGCTGTTGTGTGTTGATGTGATACTGCTGCATGTCTGTGTTGTGAGGGCTTTATGTAAATGGTTGGGTCACACCACTATCTGCAGCAGAAGAATGATAACTGGCATATATGAAAGACTACAGGGAAAATGATGCAATAAAAAGTAATATTAAAGTGAAGCTGATACGTTGTCGCTCACATCATTTTTGATGTGTATGGTCCTTTGTATTTTTGTGGTTTTAATTTATGCTGATTCTATGTTAGCTCCGTTATGTGGGGGCTGCGGATGAAATTTAGCATTGTGCTGCAGTAGCAAAGCAGTGCTAGCAGAGTCGTAGAGCTAAGAAGTGGCGCTAGTAGGGTAGTAATGCATGTGCTGTCACCTCTCTTCTGTTTCGGACTCAAAGTGTACAGCAATCAGCCGCTGAGCCTGAAAACAACATACAACTACTTTAGCGCGGACTGGGATATCGAGCCAGAAAACCTTGAGACTAAAATGTCAGCAAACTTTAAGTGGTGGAGTTTCGAGGCTTTGTGTTCTAAAGTAACTCGAAGCAGAAGTTCAACTCTGCCGTCTATCCATGCCGTCTTTTCACAGGCGCACCTCACCGTCATCGTGGTGCTAAGTTAGCGAGCTGCTACTTCTGTAAATACACCGGGCTCCAGGTCTTCTTCTTCTTTCGCTTTTACCACACAAGAGCCGCGGGTTACTGAACCCTGAACTTGACCCACTGTCATTATTGAACCATTTTTGATCATTAATTTCAATCATTGTAGATAAATGCTTTTAGATGAAGTTGAAATCATTAGATAATTAGTAATATGATGTTATTGTATTTAATAAGGATAAATAAGAACAGGAAAACCCTCAGCTCCTTTAAAGGCTGAAAGCACACAAACACATACACATATATGCACTCACACAATCTTATCGGGGTGCTTCTGGGTGGTGAGGGCGTCTGGCTGGGGGTGTGGTGGAGGGTGAGGGCGAGTTACTGGGTGGGTGAATGGACTGGGTTCATGTCCTGGGCGTAGTTCTGGTGCCTGCTGTCCTTAGGGTCCCCATTAGGGGGCCTGGCTTCTGCTGCCTGTGCACCCCGGGGGGGTGTCCCTGTTTTACCTGGAGGGTTTGCCACTCTGCCCTCTCGACCCGGTTCTTCTCGGGGCGGGGTGTCCTTCGGCCTAGATGCCAGCGGTGCTGGGGAGAGGTGGTGCTCCCCGCTCGCGGTACCGCCTGGGCCATTATCTGGCATGGTGCCATGAGGCTACAGCGGCTGCACTAACCAGCAGCACTCAACAGCTAGTTCCTGATCTCACCAGCCTGCTTCTCACTCTCGGGTCACAAGAATAAATCGGTCAGCCATCGTAAAGACATTCAGAGCCATTCCTGTGTGTTGTTATGGCCAGACAGACAAGGGAAATAAATACGTAAATAAGTATAGCACACATCTGAACAAAAACAATTTAACACCACTGCTGCCATTGGGGAAGATGGAAGGATTGTCCCAGTCTGTGTGTGATGGCACTCTGCGAGTCATCTCCTTCCTCAGGCGGACCACAGTGTGGAGGACGCCACAGGCCACGGTGATGTCACATATCTTCAAAGGGCTGACCAACCCTTGTGAAACCATGATTATTATCATGGTGATCATGGGCCACTGTAGGCCTGTTGTGCTTCCTGGTGGTCTGTATATGAAGACAAGAAGAGAAGACGGGCAGGCAGATCCCCTGTGTCCCAGCAACGCAGCAGAGAATTCACCTGTCCATACAAAATCTCATCAGCACAACCTCATATATAGAGTGGCATTCTTGGCACTGGCATGATGTAAAAAACTGGTTAACAGAAAATGTGTGGCTCACCTTGTGATTGGTCCAAAAGACTGGAGAGTCATAGACTGAGCCAGGCCACAACCTTGGGCAGTCAGCGACGCAGACCCGAGCTGAAATCAGAAAGACCTATCAACGTACATCACAAGCATTATGTAAAGTTAATTAATTGACAATACCAAAAAGTCATGTTCACCTAAACATTAATGCAGTGAAAGGACTTCCTAGTCATAAAATCCATCTCATTGTCACCTGAGGGTGATTTTTTATCATAATGGGCGTGCAGTCCCATGCACCGACGACATCGTTGAAACCTGTAACACAAAGCAATGGTAATCCTGCTAGGACTGGTAGCAGTTGTCCTGTAATGTGTATTCTCTTTTACCTGCAATCCTATAAAACACCTCATTGACGGAGACTTTTCCTGTGGCTCGGGAAGGAGACGAAGACCAGCTGACAAAGCTAAGCTCATTGCAAATTAATTTGGAAGTGGCAGTCAATTTTAGATCGAGTGTGGGGGACTAATGCAACATCAAACTTTATGAGAGGAAGTGAGAGGTGAGGGTGGAATCTCTGAATCATAATTCCATCACGCTGCTTTCTTCTCAGTGCCACAGTGAACAGGGGTGTGCACTGGCAGATCTTTAGGTAGGCACAGCAACAGTCTGAGGTGCAATGGACATGAAAGAGTATGTGTCACCAGTTACATACAGTATATATATAACCATGTCAGAGGTCATATATATATATACATATATATATATATATATATATATATATATATATATATATATATATATATATATATATATATATATAAACCAAATTACTTATATTGTACTGCAATTATACACTTTTGTTGATGTATTTATCAATTAATATGAATTAATAATATTAATCAAATACTACACACTGGACCTTTAAGCCAAAAGCCTCAGCCTGTCGAATCAATCGTTGACAAACGACACAATGACCTGGAAACACCTGGCATTTTCCAGCATGATGAAGAGCCATCTTCCTTCAGTGCACAATAGACCCGTTTCCTTTCTGCTTTTGATCAGCATAAATCACGCTTTCAGCGGTGTACCTCGCCCAGGGTATCACAGTAGCTGGAACCGCCACCGCCTATGACTCAAAGCATAAGAGCAAACAAACTGTTGTAACAGCTCTCTTGACAGGAGTTTGCCTGGTACAGTGATATGATGCTGCATGCTTCTTGCTTTGCCTTCTCCCAAAAGAGCCTGTAGCACTTTGTAACCACCAATTTATGTCCCAGAAGACGGCAGACCAATAGCTGTTGAAATTAGATGTGATCATAACACATAAATCATCTTTTGAACCACTCAGCAGAGCAGGTGCAGGCATGAATAGTGTTGATGCTGGTTTGTCAATGATCTAAATAATTTAACACACACACACACGCACACACGTACACACACAGGCAAAGTGTGTAATCCTTTGGCACCATTTTAACGGAGGGCCTGTCAAGACACACACATGCACCCGCGTGCGCACACACACACACACACACACACACACACACACACATACACACACTGTGTTTTAGAGGTGGCTCTGTCTGTCGCCTTAATGAATCCCATTGTGATCACTCTAGCAGTGGTGGTCATCATTCTCTGACCAACACACATATACACACACACACACACCCCTACTGGCTGTCTCCTCATTCATCATCTGATCCCTCGTGGAGTTTCTTGTGGGAGTCTGGGGATGCGATGGAGATGGAAGCACCAGGAGTTTTGGGGGATGGAGGGAGGTGGGGGCGTGGGGGGGGGGGGGGGGTCTAGGAAGCGATGCTCGGCAAACAGAAAGGGATGTGTCTGCCGGCTGAGGATACTGAAGAAGTGGAAACCTTGTAGCACTTGTATGTAGGGAATGAACAAAGACATCAGTCCTTAGCTGAAATGGCTTCAAGCTTTGTTTTACTGTGCTCACCAGCAGCTAATGCATTAGCCTCCCCAAGAGCGTTGAGTGCCAAGCTAAATAATTTGAGCATTAACTGTTAAGAGAATTACCACTGGTGGCAATTCATTGAACATTGCTTTCAGAGAGACCCAATGTTCCTTTTCACATTGCAATTTTCGCAAGAGTCCCAGGATTTGACAACAAACCCACATGTCTGCGAAGATCGTTCAATCGTTGGACAAAACGGTCTGGGGACGGGTTAACGGTAAAATACGGAAAGTAAACAATCATGGAGCTCCAGCGTGCTGCACTCGTTGTGCTCATAATGATTTTTTTTCATACAGTTACAAGCGTTTGCAGGAAATGTTGAATTTTTGATTTTGATGCAACATCAATTTTATGACGCGATGTTTACCATTTTGCAACATTGAAGACGTTGCAAGAACCGTCTCCTCATTGCTCCACGTTGAACCCCGACTCATGTTAGCCTGACGGTCCGATGACCTACAACTAAACTTTCTACTATGCTAACCAAAACAATATTTCCCATAATGCCTGTGGCAACGGAAGCCTGTGACGTGTGAAAAGGTGTGAGATTTCAGAGCTGGTTCGAACCACGGTGCGGTCGCTTTTACACGTCAACCGAACCGCACCATGGTTCGTCTGGAAGCGAACCGAGACCACCTCTCCGGCGAGGTCTCGGACCGGCTGTTTGCTCCACACCAGAGTTCGCTGGTTTGTATTCAGACCAGCCCAAAAGGTCCGCACCAGGTACCTTTTTGGTTTATTCCAAAAGGGGCAGGTGTGAATACGCGCTAAGATACTCAGGGCCAGATCCACAAAGAATGGAGCGCGGCGGTAAATTGCAGCGTTTTTTGTGGTGACATAACGGGCATAATCTTCTTAACTCACATCAGGCAGGTTACAATGTGAATACGAGTGTGGTTGGTTGTGTGGCAAGAACAAACCTGAACCTTTGAATAATTTTGATTAGCCTGATTTCAAAAAGAGAAACTCTGGTGCTCCTGGGCGTTCCTGGGATTATGAGCGCTGTCATGATTGGAAGGCAGTCAAGGCGCGTCAGTATTTTTATGTATTTTCTTTTAAATTGTGTTAAATATCTTACAGGTACCGCCACCTGGGTGCGATTTGTAGCTGTTTAGTAGCTGATCTGATTAAGTTCAGGTTTCAAGTGTAAATTAACTTGTCAGTTATCAATGTTTTGTGTTCTTAATTAATATATAAATAAAAATATAAAGTATTTATTTTATATACAATATGGTGTGTATGATATTTTTCTATGCACACACACACACACACACCTCATCATCAGCTCTTCAGGGAGGAGAGAGTCGCTCTGACGCCAGAAACACTTTTTTTTTTGACAGTATATTGCAAATGTGAAACACACACATGTTATCTCACATATATATGTGTATGTATATATATATATATACATATATATATATATATATATATATATATATATATATATATATATATATATATATATACATACATATGTGTGTGTGTGTGTGTGTGAGAGAGAGAGATAGAGCGAGGGAGAGAGAGAGAGAGAGAGAGAGAGCTAATGTGCGCATTTAACATTTGCTACTTGGTAAGCAACACAGAACAATGGGAGCATTCAGTTGGGAGTTTTAGTGTGGCATTGGCATTTGTATTGGATTTTAGGAAAAATGCTAATGTTATGTGTTAGAGCCATATTCACCTTAATCAAAAGAGAGTCAGACCTACAGACCTAGGTTTGGGGTCTGTTGCTATCCTGCAAGTCAAAAACAGAGAGGTTTAGACAGGATTGGTCATTTAGAATCTAATTTATTTTTATTGGACTTGTGCTTATTAGTGTATTGGTTGAGATAAGATAACATGAGCATTTATTGTCCCACAGTTGTGAAATTGGCAGTGTATACGGCAGCCATGTAGTAAATGTAAGGAGAAAAGGTATACATGGATCTAGATCTAGATCTCATCCACGCATGCACGGACAAATGGCTTCGAGATGCCTTTGGTTGTGATTTCGCACTGTACAAATAAAAGTTGATGGATTGAAGTTGAAAATATGAAATCTAAACAATATGTACTGAGGGGGAGGAAATGTATGACACACACTACATCTATCACAACTTGGATAACATATAAAATTGCACATGTAGCTGTGGGATGATATTATGTAGGTCAGTGGCCTTTAAAGTGCAAAAGGTGCAAAGCACAGAGAAGGTCCATAAGTGTGTATGTGGTCAAGGTCTACAGGCTCTGGTTGTACAGTCTGACTGCAGGAGGAAGGAACCCACGGAACCCGCTCCTTCACACACTCAGGGTGAAGGAGTCTGTCACTAGGGGGCACTCCAATGATGTAATTGTCTCTTGTATGGAGTGGGAGTCCCTGAACATCACCCGCCGCCCTCTCTCAAACCACCTCGGAAGCATCAAGAGGGCCACCTTGTGCCCATAGGCAGAACAAATGGTAGGCAAAGTCAGATCAGGAAACAGCAGGTAAGTGGGATGAGTCGACTGCAGGGATGGAGAGTTGAAAGACGTCCCTTTGTTTGGCGGAAGGGAGACTAGCCAAAGGGGAAACAGCCCAGGAGGCAGGCAACCACCAGAGCCACTGCAACCACAAAGGGCCCAACCTCTTGGAAAAGAGCTGGGGACTCACGCACAAAAACTCATTGCACGCCCATTTGCATGTTCCACGTTAAAAAAAAAAAAAAAATGACTTAACTGTTGAAATGTGCGGTCCTTCACCTCAACTCCCGGACTGGTGTCCATATGTTTCCACACGTGTTGCTCCGTTGGGAACACTCACTGGTAATGTTGGAAACACGGTGAAGCGGTGTCAAAGAGGCTATGGTGAAAACACATTCAATTAGATGGACAGGGATAAAAGCAGGCACACAGAGGTGTAGAAAATAACTCTAACCGTGGCAGCATTGGCACTATTGGAGGACATGAAAAAATAAGAGACCGTCTGGACGTTCTGGCAAATGATGATGACTGGCTCCAAAGACGTTTCAGGGTTCTCCAGGGTGGTTCTGTTGGAGCTCTGAGCAGCAGCCCTTATTTCAATATGTTGACGTCAACCCCATATTATAACCGCATTTCATTCCAATGCACGGATAGACAGACAGACAGACAGGATAGATAGATAGATAGATAGATAGATAGATAGATAGATACTTCATTGATCTCCGTGAGAAATTTGCAGATCATCTAACTGATTAATGTTGAGGTGAGGTGGCTGCTTCAACTCATTGATCCTGACCAACAGCATAGTGGGAACAAGCTGGCATGGTTGGTGAGTAAAAAGTTATCTGCTTGTCCTGATATATATATATTAATCCACTGACAAAACACAAGCATGTGAAGAGTTAAATATTGCCCAAACTTTTTTTTTTTTTATTAACCTCAAGCTCTTTTATATTATTTCTTAAATGTTGTCTGCTTTTATATTACCTGGAATTTTGTAACGCCATTTTCTGTGTGTCTTTTGTCAATAAACAATGAAGGAGGCACAATTCAACTCGTGTAGCTGTTTGATTTATTAGAAACATCATCACAATGTCATGATTTCTTTAAAAAATAAATAAAAATAACTCCACTGATGCACACTGAGCACATGTTCCTCCTGTCTTCACACCAGCATTACTTGCCTGTGTTTTAAAATAAGATAGAAGCTGTTTTTTTGTGGGTCAAACTACAAATTCTATTTATTTATTTTTTTTTTAAAAAACTTGATTTTGTTTGTGTGTGTGTTTAGTAGGCCTAAGTACATCAGTAAAAGACATGCGTAATGTTTAGTGACTTGATTTTCTCCGGCGCAGTGTGACGTTCATGGTGCTATTCATCTTGGTGACATGTAAAATTACTCTTTTCAAGCCAAAAATACTTTCTGCACGGAACGTTCGTTCTAACATGCTATTGCTAAATCGACCTGGGGTGACCGTGCCCAGTGCGGAAGATGTGATTGGTGTCACCACTGACTGACTGAGAGCAGAGATACGATGAAGCCCGTTTAGTAACTAATTAACTGAGATATTTGCGTTTTTCTGAGTTCCTACTTCGTTCGTAAGTAGTTCACAGTCAGTTCCGTTTATCATTTTCTTGCTGAGATCGATCCTAGAACAAAAAACCCCCCTGCAAAGTTCATTTATGGAGGCGTATCGAGGGAGGAGCGGGGCGCGCGCTCATGTGTCCTCAGTTCCGGGATGACCAGGACATACAAAAGAGTCGTACTCGTATTCGCAAAGTTTTGAACGTCCACATCTTTTTTTTCTCTTTTTTTTTCTCTCTCTCTCGGAGGAACGTAGGTTTCTGGATATGAACGTACATCAGGTTTCAACGTGAAATCCACGCGAGTCTTTGAACACGAGGTGGATACATCCATGAAACATGACGCTATAGTGAAGTTTAAGTAAATTGGATGAGGACAAAAATAACAATCTT
>NW_027466142.1:3255000-3357500 GCF_046127955.1 Nelusetta ayraudi
GTCTAACACTGATGAACCGTCACATTAATTGAAGTTAATGGGTAGAGGAGACAAGAGGAGACAGCGACTGGGTGAGAGAGTGAAAGGGGGAACTGTAAATTGTGTAAATGTGTGGTTGGAGGGAAGGTCCACCTTGTTCTTCCAAGAAACAATTAGAAAGCTGCCAATGTATTTGTGTAAGCTTGGCAGAACCGCCCCCCCCCCCACCCCCCCAAAAAAGAAAAGATAAATAAATAAATAAATAATAAAATAAAATAGATGAATAAATAGATAAATAGATAAATAAATAAATTAATAAATAAATAAAACTCAAACCTGAAAGAAAAACATGCTCCTCGCAAGCCAAGCTCTACCAAGGAATCTATAAATGTATTTATTTTGTACCTTATTAGTACCTTCTTCCTGATTTGCAGAAAAGTGTTTTCAGTTGTACTAATTACAATTATCAATCAAAATTGAAATATCCATATTGGCTCACAAATTATGTCATGATGACATTTTGAGAAGACGCTGAGAAGGAAAGGGGGTGTTGGCTCCCCTTCTCACAGACCTCTTCTGAGAAAACAGTGGACTGACCTCTTGTGACTTGTTTGTTTTTCTGTGCATCAACACGTTTGAAGAAGTTTAAGAGATGTGCTCCCTTTTTGTCCAAATTGGCAAGGAAGGACTAAATCAAACTCTCGCCGGTCAGTTCCTGGAAGTGTGCTGCCAGACGGACTTCTTTTAACAAAAATGACCATTCCTGGCTTAACTTCTTGATGCTTGCACCATTATTGATCTCCTTACGCTGTGTGAACTAGTTGGACTTGGTTAGTTCTTTCACGGCATCTGAATTGACATTCATGTCTTCAAACATCTTCATTTTCATTTTCTTTCTAACTGATTCCCCACAGTTTCAGGGGATGGCAGATGTTTCAGTATCCAGTTGACACAGCCATACGCGTCTTGAACACTTGCTCTTCACTTAAATTACACACAGATTGCTGTGTGTAATTTAAATTCACTGTAGGTGGAGGTGATTGTTGGTGTTAATGGGCCTTAGATGAAGTTGGTGGAGGATGGGTAAGGTACTGGTAGGTAAATGGAGGTCTGAGGGTGCGAAATGTTTTCTCTCTGATATTTTGAAGAAGAATAGGTTGTGATGGGTATGTTGGAAGATGGAATGAAGAATATTGTTGTTCTTGTTCTTGACATAGATTATGTCTAATTTTTAAAATATTAATTTTGGCATCTTGTCTGTTGTTGCTGGTCAGTTTATGGAGAATAGAAACTATAGTGAGTGCAAAATGATAGTGCTCATCAATCACATTCTCTGGAATGTGTTGCCCTGGGATGGGTTCCTGCAGGAGTGACACAAGGGTTTGCTTTTCCTGCTCCTCCTGATGTACTGTGTGCGATGTGGTTGTTGGGTACTGGGAGTTAACTGGTCCCCGGGGCTGCAGGGCCTAGATGATGGCCTCTCCCTATCCCCTGAGGCTGTTATTCCAGATTATGATGGGGGAGGAGATCGAGATGGCGGACATTGAACTGGAGTACTGGACTGTTCCTCCAAGTCATCGCCACAGAGGGAAAAAGGTTGATGTTGAAGATCTATACGGCTCTCCCTGTGTTTCGTGGTGGCAGGTTCAGGTTGCTTTTGGAACTACATTTATAATTAAAATGCACATCAATTAGAGTAAATAAGGAATAATTGAAGTATTGTAGTAAATAACACCACTGTCACAATATTATTAAAATAGTACATTCTTAACATGTTTATAAACTTCAAAAAGCTATTTTTCCACTAAGCCTCTTTGTTAGAGAAAGTGCAACAATAGCTTCAACATGGCTGCATATTTGTCGTTCTTCTGGCTTCCTTCCCCAGTTGATCCACTTGGTTGTTGTAATGTCTTTCTATTTTTTTTAACAAAAGTGTCCCCTCCACTTGCCTTTGCCATGTTCAACTGGAACAAAGTACACTCACAGATTAATAAATTACATGCACGTTTATCTGATATTTCTGTCTCATTGCAGGTATATTCCTTCGGGGCATTCAATGGTCAGCTTAGCTTTCAGCTATTGTCTCACCCAAACTACGGTGAATAACTGTGCATACGGTGTGCGCAGCCACTGAGAAATGTATGATTGACAGATATCCACCAAAGCCAACGACTGAAAACTGGAAGTAAGTGGCCAAAGCTTCTAGCAGAAGTGGAACTTTCCTAATTGCGTGGATGAAAAACGCATGGAAAAACATGGACCACCACTCGCTGTAAGTAAGTATTATAACTACAAGAGGACTTTCTCTATTGTGCTTCTGACCCTTGTTGACACCGACTGCAGACTTGTGTCTTGTGTTACCGTCCGTCCAGCTCCCCATCGACCTCAACTATTTTCCTTCTCACCTCAAGCTACGCTAGCCAGCGAGCTACCGCTAACCCGCTAACTCTACCACAACTGGGCTCATTCATTCCCTGGCTCCAGTGTGTGGATTGCTTGCTCTGGACCTCGGTGAGTGCGTCTGTGTGTTTGTGGTGGTGATTGTGTTTACTCCGATCGGCCCGCTGTCAGCCCTGCTAAAACAGCCCAGCCCAGCCCAGCTGTCGGGCTACCCTGTCGGTGTTCTGGTGGGGAGACTCAGCTCCTTGCTAGCTCGCCGGCGGCAGCTCAGCTGCAACCTGATGCTGCGCAGTTGGGAGATGTCCCATTTGTCAGGGTGGGATACTGCAGCCTTACCACTGAAAAAATATATCCAAGGAGACTGTACCAAAGTGGATTGTTAACTCAAGACTTTTGAGAGCGAGTATGGTGGCTAATAATTTATGCACTCTGACTTCCAGATGCAGGATTTTCCACTGCAGAATAAACATGCACCTACAACATGAGAGACAAACAGAGGTTTCTTGATGAGGCAGCCGAGAAGTGGCGACGTATGGCCGCTGTCCAACATAAGGGAGGAAACCATGTTGTTCAATTGTTCATTTTTGGAAATTTATAATTGCTACTATTGAACAACACAAAATCCCTTGTTTTCTAAACTAAAATTTACACATTCAAAGATGTCTTCTCACTTTGTTGTCTTAAAATGGAAAACGACTTTAATCTTTATCTTGTCACCATACACCAATAGTGATGCTATGAGCTACAGTCTTCAAAACACACAAACAAACACACACACACACACACACACACACACACACACACATTCAGATAAGAAGCTAAACGTCTGACGGAGCGCAAAAACAAATCCATTTGACTCAACTTAACCCGTCGACATCATTATGTCTGATTGTTTTGCTTTCTTTCTCCATTGTTCCTTTATGCCCTATGTTGTTCTTTGACCTTCTCCTCTTCTTCCTCTTCTTCTTGCCATCATCTGAACTTGAGGAGCTTGAGGCGAATGAGGAGTCGAAGAAGGGGTTTGGTGAAAAATTAAATATTGACTAACTCAGTGACAGTTGTTCTTTTAAGAAATAATTCTCCTTGGTTAGCTCTTTGATCAAGTATCAAGTATCGCTGACATGCTATTTTCCTTTTAGCCAGCTCGTGTGTGATTTTAGAGGTTGGCAGAAGGGGCTATTTGTTGCAGCATCTGGCACTGGCACAGAAATCACAGTTAACGCTTAATACTAATAATGGATTCTGCCTTCCGGGGTCCAGCAAGGGTGTATACAGAGGCAATTAAAGACAGGGAGTAAAGTCATAACACAAAACCAAATCACAAAAAGTTAATAACAGATGACAAATGATGGACAAGCTGGCACAATAAGTTGCAAAAAAAGCACAAAAAGCTTTGGCTAGCTTTCATGGTGGGGGCTGCCAGAGAGTTAGGGTGGCAATATAATAGAGCGGTGAAAACATGTTAATTAATAGTACCATTATGTTAAACAAGTACCAAAATAATTGAAGAGGGAACAAAAGTAGGAAATAACATCCTCAAAGTTGATGTTTCTTACATATTTTGGAAGGGGGTAAAAAAAAGAAAAAGAAAAAAAAAACATTAAAAGGGGGCAACAAAGGCCGTGCCAGGATTTGCCATGAGATCAGGGAGAAGAAGGGGATCCTAACTTCTGTTGTCAAGAAATTCAACAGAGTGGTTCCAAGCACAGAAACAGTGTGCTTGGAAACCATTCAGTCGGGCAAGACAGCTACCACATAGTGGTATGTGCACTAATCTGCTAGATAAATTCAACAAATCACGGAATGATTCAAAACCCATAAAGCCTCAAATGTACCCTTTAAATACATGACAGCGAGCCAAGTCTGTGCCACAAATGCATTCCAGAATCTGCTGATCTAAGGACAGCAAGACAGGCATTTCTTCATTTCACCTATCACTGATCTGGTGAAGAGACTTCAAGAAGAGAAGATCTTGCTTGTTAAGGAGATGGGCCCTCACTGGCAATGTCTGTCTTTTTCAAGTTGTGCCAGTACCCTGAAAAAGCTGTCCTTCCTGCTTTCTGGTGATGCTATGAAAAGTATACATTTATAATATATTACATAAACATACACAGATGACAGTGGATAAGGTATCTAAAATAAAAATCTCTGATTTTACTTTTGAGAGTCTCAGTGGGGCCTAGGTGAGAAGTGGATGAAAACCAAAAAATCCTCAGAACTCAGTGGAAGATCCGAAAGATGAAAATGAGCACAAGAGACTGCTGCCTGCAGGGTTTGGCAGGTACAGAGGACATCAACTTTCTGTAAGATCAACCAGCTGATGATTGCGACAGTGACAGTGAAATTTCCGATGACACACTGTAAACGACAACTTTCTTTCTTTTGGTCAGTCTTGTTAAATAATTGCTTTTAAAGTAGAGGCTGTGGCTCAGTTAGTATAATGGGTTGCCCAATGATTAAAGAGTCTGCAGTTCAAATCGCAGCTCCAACTGTCCACGTCGAAGTGTCCCTGGTCAAGACATTGAACCCCAAGTTGCCATTCTGTTAAATGTTAAATATTCACAACTGATTGATTATTCTTTATTTATTTAATAGGATAAGGTAATTGATAAATTTGAAATGTTTAATATGCCAACTTTGGTTCTATGTTGGAGGGGTTAACTATATATATATATTTTGTCTTCAAAGGTTTACAACCTATTGAAAAAGACCAACCAATCAACTAAAAGAAAAGAAAAGTTTGGGTTTGAAAACCTCATTTGAGTTGTCCTCGCGTCCTTTGAAAAGAAAGAGAGGTGGACTTGACATTAACCCTTTAAAAGCCTGGTTCTCCAGCCACTCGCTGCCAGATTGTTGCAGTTATCACAGCAGAAAACTCACCTGCACTGCATGCTGCCCACCTGGACCCGCTCCTGCTGCAAGGCTCCATTCAGCCACCGTCTGCCTGCTTTTGCT
This sequence comes from Nelusetta ayraudi, assembly GCF_046127955.1. NCBI lineage: Eukaryota > Metazoa > Chordata > Actinopteri > Tetraodontiformes > Monacanthidae > Nelusetta > Nelusetta ayraudi. The sequence continues at coordinate 3,260,335 of NW_027466142.1, forward strand.
CCTCTCCTTGGCTTCAGTCCCGTTCAGGCCCACTCTGAGTCTGTACCTTGGTCAAACCTTTTCCCCCACCTGAATGTCACAATACTGGGCTCAGTACAGTGATGGTTTCTTCTCAGTTTAGCTACACTATTAAAAAAATAAATCTTGGATAGTTTTTATTGTCATCAACAAGAATTGAATGGTATGTACTTGTACTCGGACACAGGGCCTTTTCGTATATCTATAGCTGTCAGGCTATAGATATACAATACATTTATACATCTACTGTACATGTTTATATTGATAGGTCATATACTTGTGTGTTTTTTTTTGTATTTCCACATTTTAATTATTTTTTCATATATATCCTCATCTATATTGTGAGAGCTTTGTTGTTCACATCATCTACGTTTTGTGTATTTCCTTTTCACTGCAACCAGCCAAAGCAGATGAGCGCCCTCTGGAGTCTCGATCTGCTCCAGGTTTCTTCCCACACAGGAGTTTTGCCTGGCCACTTGGGGGCCTCTGATTGTACAAAGCACTTTGAGATGCCTTTGGTTGTGATTTAGCGCTATACAAAACATATTTTAGTCCAAATTACATGTATTTTTTGTCATGCTATTCTTCCAGTATGAGCGCCAGTCACCAAAGCAATCAGTCCCACCAACCTCTCCACCCTTACCCCTAGCCCCCCCTACCTTTCACAACAACACACATGTCAAATCGAGGCTGGAACAAGAAGGACATTCTAGGAGAAGAAAAGATGGGAAAGGACCAGTAGGCCATTTGCATATGCCTGTGATCGTAATATATACAGGTTGCCAACCTCCAAGGTCAGAGTTCAGACTGGTTGTCAGGGCAACTGGGCTATACTTCCCCTCACAGCTCATTAAAGAGCTTAGGGAATAAGGAAAGGTTTGCCAATTGTCCCCATCGTGCTTCGGCCATGTTTATGAACAGGCCTGGCAAGTAATGAGAACCCTCTACCCCACCCATCCCAACACACACACGCGCACACACACACACACACACACACACACACACACACACACACACACACACACACACACACGCCTACACAAATGCCCCTGTGGATAAAACGAAAAAAAGAGAGCAATCTGCACACACAAAAAAAATGTGTACCATAAAAACAGTCAATCAATCAAGTGTTCATAAACACTCTTAATTAGTGGTTATGTGCACAACAATTCAACTTATTCTGACACAAAGAAACCACTGAACATTACTTTTAATTACTTTTTCTTTTAACCCTCTTCCCCCCCCCAAAAAAAAAAATCAAAATAAAGCTTGAAGGTGAGTGTGTGTGTGTGTGTGTGTGTGTCTTATCTTTCCTCAGCATCAATTAGCATGTTTTGTGCAGCTGAGCATTTCCTCTTGTGGGCTGAGGTAAATAAGAAGATGGAAATGAGGTCCAGTCGTCTAATCCAGCCAGGGTACAGGTCTCACGGTAATCCCCACAAGAACTGCTTGGCCTAGGGCATGCAGAGGGGTAATCCAGCCCCCTGGGACCTCATCCACCCCCCACCCCACCCCGTAGTTTTACACACATACATCAACCTCGCCAATTGAAATTTGAAGAAAAAAAAAAATTATATCAGAAACGAAGAGAAACTAGCTACAGAATAGAAAAATGTGACAAATGGCCGAAATCCAAAATTGTGTGAACAATGACTCATATTCCGCACTAGTCATCCAAAGTTGTTATTTTTGATGGTATTTCAACTTTATTTGCCAGAATAGAAACTGAAATTTGACAGATATGGATAGAAAAATAAAATACTTTAGGGTTAAGACTGTGGTGTTGTCGGTCCAGCCTTCCTGTAGTTCTACATCCAAAAAAAATATGGTGGTCACAGATTTTGTATGGATTACCGGAAAGTCAATTCTGTCACTGAAACCGTCACCTATCCTCTATCTGACATCAATGAAATCCTTGAGTCACTTTCTGGATGGTCTGTTTTCTCCACAATAGACTTAACAGTGGATACTGGCAGGTAACCATGGACCCTGATAGCAAAGCAAAAACTGCCTTTGTCACTCATGCTGGACTGTACAATGTCAATGTCATGCACCAGCCACCTTTCAAAGGTTAATGGAGAGAGATCTGGAAGGCCTGAGGGGTAACATACATCTCGCATATTTAGATGACATTATTGTGTATTCCTCCTTTGTAGCTCAACATTTCGAATGATTGCAGGCTGAGCTGGATCAATTCCATAAAACTCACTTAACCATCAACTTGAAGAAATCTTAATTCTGTTTGATGGAAATTAATTTTCTGGGACAAATTATTTCCAGAAAAGGATTTAGTAATAATCCTGATGAAGTGGAGGCCATAAAATCTTACCATATTACCACAAATCTAAGGAAGTCCAGAGATTTGTAGGACTTGCTGTTTGATATCATAAGTTTGCGCCAAATTTCTCAAAAATTGCCCAGCCCCCAATGGAGCGGACAGAAGAGGTAGAAAACACCAGTCCCTGGACAGAGGAGGAAACTCATTTCCTCATCAGTCTGTGGAGAGATAGCTCCATTCAAGCCAAGCTCCAGGGCATCTATCGCAACAAGTGCTGCTGTCGCAATTATATGACGTCACACACTGCACGTGCTTGACGACGCCTCCACTCCGACATCGTTGCTACAGCAACCTGTCAAATCGGTCAATAATGTGGTCCAATCTGAACAGAGCCAAATCCCATTTGGACACCTGCTAAAAACAGTGTGGACAGTGTCAGCCCTAAAAATCGTATTTTAGAAGGAATCTGATTTGAATCAGATTCGCCTGCAGTTTTAATTTAAAGAATCAGTAAGTCGGCCTTCATTAGAAGTCCATTAGGAGTTAAGTGGCAACTTATTTTTCCTTCCACAAACATGGCGTTTCCTTTCGACAATGATCCTGTGGATGAAGGTAAGCTTTAAGTGGTCCAATGCATGCCAGTTGGCTTTTGAGCAGACAAAATATCTCTTGGTGAATGCATCTATTTTTTGCAGCGCCCCGGTTTGATCAGCCCTTTAAGTTGGCTGTGGACGCAAGCGATGCTGGCGTCTGCGCTGTTCCTCTGCATGCATGTTCAGATGGGGTTGAGTATCTAGTTTATTTTCTAGAAAAATTCGATGTCACTCAGAAATGGTTCTCAACCATTGAAAAAGAGGCATTGGCACGTTATGACCCTGAGGCACTCTGAGGGTTTTGCTAGCTCCGCTGTTGCTACTGTAATCATTTGTACTGACCACAATACATTACATAGGAATTCAAAACAGAAACTGACATACAACTTGTGTGATTGCGTTTGATGTCAATGGTACAAGCTGTTCTCGGGTATTTTACTAACTGTTTCAGCACTTTCAGGTTAACATTAGTTTTCAAAACCATCAAGTCACAGTCCTACAGTTTTAAAACCAGTTCCTGAGTCAGTACTTTTTCTTGAGGTGACCACAGCTGGACAACTCACCATTCAGACAAGACACACACACACACACACACACACACACACACACACACACACACACACACACAAACACGCACACACGCACTCACGCAGACACACACACTTTGGTTTGCGTCAACCACAAAAAATTTCAGAAATTGACTAAATGGTTTAAAATCAAACCAGCAGGCCACCAAACTCACATTTTAACTCATTTGTGTTTATTTAACAAAGAGAATCCCTTAGGGTGCAATATCAATAAAAAAAAGGTTAGTTTTCTATTGATTTTCCGAAGTGCTTTGCAATGGTTTTGGTTGCTGCTTCCCCCACATAGACTGCATGTAGTTCCATCTTTATAAGATTAATCCTAAAGCAGCCCTTGGTTGATTTTCAGTGGGATTCAGGAGGCTCTTTAATGTGACATCACTTGTTGTCTGATCTGCCCCTGCTTTATACATCCTCTTTCACTCTTCTGTGTACTGGCTGCACCTCGTCTCATCTGCTACCAACACACCTGTTTCCACTCTCCTGATTGACACACCTGCTGCCACTCTGCAATCAACACACCTGTAGCCCATCCCCTGCAATCAGCTCCAGCAGTTCCATAGTCCCTGTGTGCCAGATTATCTTTGCATCCATGCAAGCGTTTTCCATTCATTGCCTGTCTGACCCCCAGTAACCAACCTTGTTTTCCATTTGCAAGGCTGAATTTGCATTTTCCAAGTCAGTCAGTCAACCAACCAACCAGCCTGCCTGTGGAGCCACGTCTCCTACGCTCCTCGGCTTTGATGCAATTCCGATCCCTCGCCTGTCCTAGACTTCATCTCTGTTCTTGGTCTGCATCCTGCGTCAGAAGGCTGGTCCTTCAGAAGGACAGAGGACGATAAGTGGATAAACAGATTTTACACCTATGTGTTAAAGGCTTTTAAATTAACTTGATTCATGTTATAAACTGAAAGTATGTAGTTGTAGTTTTTCTTTTCTTCCACTCCTTCAGACGAGACCAATGAACTGCAGGGTCAACCTGGCCGTTCCTGTCCTGGACAGTTAATGGGAAGGAGACCAGGCAGGACTTCAGGCTGAGCAGTGCTGCTGAACCTGCTCAACAAGGACCCGCGGGATGGATGGGGTGCCACACTTGAGACCCTGGTGTTCCTCTTCTGGCCGGCTAGTGGGGCATTGTACAGGGTGGTTGCACGTGCCCACTGTCCGAGTTTCTGAGGAGGCGGTGGCCATTCGCCGGAAGGTCATCCACCTTCCGGTGGGTACTCATGCTCCAGTATCTACTCCCTCTCATCACTCCATACACACAGCCTGTTCAAGGTGTGGGTGCCCAGTGCTTTAATGCCAGGGCATTCCAGAGCAGGCCAGTGTGCCTTTGGAATGATGAAGAGCAGATTTCAGGCTTTTTTTTTTTTTCTTTTTTTAAACGTTAGAGGTGCACCATACCTTTGTGCCTCAGGTAAGTCCTAACAAAGCCTGATTCTTATTTTTGAGTCCTGAAACAGTGAAAATTCAACAAGGATTATGCATTCAAAATGAATGCATAATCCTTGTGGGATCGTCTAGCTGCAGAGGTCTCTGCTCTGGAGGAGGTTAACCATGACTATTTATGTAGTTGGTAAGTAACATAACTTTAAAGCCATTATTCCTACTTGAAGTGTTTTGGAGATGGTTTTGTTTGTTATTATCATATCTATTATTAAACTAATAATACTATTAATCTTTCTTAAAAAAAAAAAAATCTTTGTGACATGGCAGCTGTTGATCAAGTCACCCTGCAAACCCAGGACGATCAGGTGGAGTGGAGCGAGGCATCCCAAACACCACCCCACCTGATGTCCCACTCGCCAGCCAGAAGAGGCACCCCAACCATCCCAGCAGCACTGCCAGGGACTCCTGTTCAACTTGTTGTAAATAGTTAGGTTGTAATTGTTTAAATAGATTTAAATGTTAGTTAGTTAGTTCTGTTGTGTAAATAGTTGTAAATGTTAAGATTTGTTTTCCAATAAATCCATTGTTCTCCATGAAAGTATTGATGTTGTCTGTTAACACTTTCTTCAATTGTACTTAAGCTGCAAGTACTTAATGCAAGATAACATGCGAGAACATAACAATTCTTTAATTTTTGAAACATAAAAACTTCCACAACAATTTAGAAGATAACTATGAAATGACAACAAAATGACAAACAACAGTTAATTATATACAATATATACAAAATTCACCGCAGCGTCACCATTCTCGAGGAGAGAGAAGAGCTTCTCCATCCTCTTTTCTCTCTCTCCTCTCTTCTCCCTCCCTCAGCAGGCGCATGTCCTACCTCGGGAGGTCCAGGAGCTCATCCCCCCCATCTGTCTCTCCTCCTCTTCCTCTGGGGCCGCAGGACTGGCTCCTCCTCTCCTTCTTCCTCCTGGTCACCCACCGCCGCAGCTGGCTCTGGTGTGTCCTCAGGGAGAGGGGCTATTAGGACAGGGGGGACGTTGGAAGGCCTTTGTCCCAACACCTCTCCATGAGGTTAAACCAGGGCCAGGTTGCAGCGGTGGGCTTCCCACTCACCCCCTCTCCTGTCCCTGGGTATTTGCAATCCTAAAGCAGTGGAAATCAGTCACATCAGCAATTTTTTTTTTTTTTTTTTTTAGCAAAGTATGTATTTATTTGCATGGTTAAAACAAATGTAAGTTCATTTCCACATCATCATTCAAATCCACACCCACCTTATTTATTTATTTATTTTTTTTTACAAATTTTTTCTTGGCCTGCTGGGGCTCCACCCTCCCCAACAGGCCTATCTTCTCCAGTACAATTCTAAACACCAAAACAAGATTAGATTAGATTAGATAAAACTTTATTAATCCCGAAGGAAATTCAGGTGTTCAGCTGCATTACATTCATTCCAACAATAAAAAGCAGACAGCAAAAAACAAGAAACAGACACAAACCTATAATAAATTAAAAAAAACATGAAGTGCTTAGTGCATGTTACATGTAGTGCTGAAGTGCTTGATGAAAAAGAGGAAAAGGTAAGCACAAGATCACAGTAACATGGGGATGCAAAGATTTACAAATGGTGACATCATGACACTGACAAATGGCCTATTTATTATCATTTTAATAAATGGTATTGGGAACTTGCAAAGCTATCTCTATATATATCAATATATTTGTGTGTTTCACAATTAGTGTGTTTCCACATTTATATTTTGTTGGAGTGTCTCAATGAGTCTCAGTGCATCAAGTAATTGGTAAAAAGGGTTAAAAGAGGTGCATTGGATTACAGGTGCTAACCAAAATGAAGCCTTAAAATTACAAGTCCTGTTTTTGAACTACCATTTCAAAATTCTAAAAATAGAAAGAAATAGAATAGAAAATGAAAAATGCACCTGGCATGCACACCCAGATAGACATGGAGTTACAATTATCAAATTTTAGACATTGTCCTATCATCCTGAAAAAGGTGGATATTCAACCCTCCACTCCACTCTTGCGCTTTTTTATTTTTATTTTTAATAAATCTTATTTAACAAAAAAGAAAGAAAAGAAAAATAAATGTGCCCATATATAGAAATTGTAAATTTCCTCAAAACTTTTGCAAAAGCAACTTGTATGGAAGCTAAAGTGGCATTTCAGAGGTATCATTAGTCTAGTATTGTCTTTGGAATGGGGGAGGGGCAGGGGTGGTGGATCAGAGAGCCTTGCCCAGCCAGAGCTCAACCTGCTGGGGGCAATGCTTCTGGCAAACCCCCTTACCGATGCTTTAACCTGGAGGATGCCCTGGCCATTGCGTGCTCTCGATGCACATGGCCAGAGAGGATGCTCTGAATACTAACAGGTTGTCTGGATTTTCAGAAATCCACACATGAGTGAAAAACAATGCATGGTTGGACTGTTCTGAACACAGTGATTTGAACACTTTATTTGAGAGTGAGACGAATCCAAGAAAGACAAAAGCTCTCACTTATAGTATAGAAGAGACAAGTTCATTGAATACAAGCTGTTTCGACTACAATTGCCTACGTCAGACTTTCTGCTTCCACCACTGATCTGTAAAACACGTACAGCATGTCACTAGCTGTCCGGTTTGCCAAAAACTGAACATAATGTCAGTATATTTCGTGAACTCAAATCGGCGACTTATGCGGTTGGTCTCTCCTGTTGCAGGATTCTAATGTTCAGATTTGGCATAAGAAGAGTACAGAAAATATAATCACAGATACTCTGTCTAGGTGTTTCTTACATCCATAGGAAATATACAGTCTCTGGGCGTTATTTTTGTTTTTAGCTTGGCTGCTTTGTGTGTTCAATTTTCTATGCAGAATATAGGTGTGCCGTTGCGACACCGTGATAGGTGGAAAGTTCCACGCCGTTGCCCGTGATTGGCTGCAGCCAGGACACGGCCGCCAGAGACAAACCAGGGGCAAGATGGCGAAAATCTGGTGGCAGCAGGCACTCCTCATCCACCTCCTCTCCCAACCGGCCACACGTCCTTTGTCTTTCTGATTGCAGACTCCGAGCAGTAAGGGTGGACTGCCATTCCGGTTTTGTAGTTTTCTCTTGTTTTAGTTAAAATAGAGAGGTAAGTTATTTGCCTTTTGTTTCTCTTGGTTTTTGTTAGCTTAGCGTTATTGCCTCCTAGTCAGGACACCTTTTTGTTTGTCATTTGGTCCACCCCAAAGCCTATAGCTCAAGATACGTTCCATTGGCGTACAACACTATCAACTCCAAAAATGTGCAGAACAGAAAACGGGTGATCGGAGGGAGTCAAAAAAGTATTTGATCACCGGTAAGTGACTTTTAATAATTAAATTATCATTTGAAACTAGCTTCAGTCGCAATGTAGCATGGTAGCTATTCTATGTGAAATGGATGATGTGTCTTTTCCCGCTATTATAGATGAGCAAAGGGAAAGGGAAGGCCCGACTGGTGGTGATGGACCAAAAGCAACTGCGAGGCGTCCTACATAAGTGCCATGACAATGCTGGTCACTTCGGCACAAGGAGAACCCTGGGCAAGGTTTTGGCATCTTATCGCTGGGGGACTTTGTGCGAGGATGTTAAGAAATGGGTGAGAGCTCTTGAGTTATTCATGCATCTACAGGGATGTTTGACTGTTATAATTTAGCACTTTGCATACCCGTAAAATCATTCAATAATTGAACAAAAATAACGATAGAAGATTTTACAGAAAGTCACACAGACTAGACGCTTTTCCACTGTTTGCGCTCTTTCTGGTGAACTTGCTGGAAAAAAAAAACACAGAACAATCAGTCAATTATTTAAGCGAGCCATGTGCTAAATCACATACTGCTTAAAAAGTGCTGTATACAGTAGTGTCTAAGAATTTAAATGATTGTCTAAACCAGCAGTCCCCAACCTTTTTTGCACCACGGCCCGGTTTAATGTGTGACGATATTTTCATGGACCGTCATTAAACTGTGGTAATTATCTAAATATATTAATAAACGTGATTCTACTGTGTACACGTTTGGAACTTTATTAGCAGCGTCCTCTTAACATGGCACCAACATCATAACATGAGTAACATAGGCTCTTTTCTTTCTCAATACTCCAAAGGCTGCTGGTCTTTTAATGCAGGGTGCTTGGTCTCTGAGTGGTGAAGCAGTTTTGAAAGCTTCATTGCCTTATTAGTGAGGCAGTAGCCACATGTTAAGCAGAGTGGGCTTGTTAAGTAGCAGTCTTCGGTCGAGATAAAGTTAGAGGTAGGACTCTTGGTATTGTCTTTTAAACGTTGCTTTCTTTTTCTTGGGAAGTCGTGGGCTCCTCTGTCTCCTCATTGGGCCTTTTCCTCTTGGGTTTAATCTAGTGGTAACACGTGACCATGACAAGCGGTTTGACATGTGTCAAGAGTTGAGCCATAGATGGATGTAACAGAGAGAATCTGGTAATTTTTCAAAATAAAATTGTTCAGACAAGACAGAAATAATTTAATGCGAGTTAATTATTATTTCTGTGTGGCCCGGTACAAAATGACCCAAAGGTTGAGAAGCATCCCCAATGTCAGCGCAACGACAAGATGAAGACAGCTGCACCTGTGTTGCATCCAATTGTTGTGAAGGAGGCATGGAGCGTCCTTGGAATGGATTTAATTGGTCCACTTCCTACCACTGCAAGGGGCAAACCGTAAATGACTTATGTAGATGTTATTGTCTTAATCCTCATTCTACCAATATATTTCGCATAAATGGTCCCCTGCAACACTAGTATGAGTATAGTAATAGTATGATATTATATTATAGTAATAGTATTAAAAAACAAACAAACACTGACCACACTGTAAAACAATCATGACATTATTCTGAACAAATTGATTGACAAAGCCGTGAAAAATTTAAAGTTGAGGATGCAACCTTTTTTAAGAATCTTTGTTTTATTGTAGATATATACTTACAACCACAGACCTTTTCACCAAGTGGGTTGTGGCAAAATCCCCGTGAAATAAAATGGCTGCAGAGGTTTCTAAAAAAAACTCTCCAACATGCTGCTCGACTTTGGGCTCGTCGACAGGATCATTACAGACCAAGACCGTGAATTTGTCAATGAGGTACTGTACAGCTATGTTCATAAAACACAGTTATGTGCAAAAACAAATTGTATGCCTCAGGATAACTTATATATCATATATGTAGGTCAACCACAATCTGTTTGCTGCTCAAATGGTCAAGATGAGCGGACAAACCGAACAATTAAAAGCTCTCTTGCCAAACTCTGTGAGGAGCAGCAGAGCAGTTGGGACACTCAGTTAAGTAGTGTTGTGTTTTTGCCATCACAATAGCTAAACAGGTAACATTGTGTAAATAACTGCAATTGGAAAAAAAAAAATATTGGTCCAGAAAAAACAAACAAACAAAAGTTTGATGCTTTTATCCCCAGAGGTCAACCAAGCACACTCCATACTGTGCAGTGTTTGGCAGAGATCCTCGGACACCGGGGGTTCTCAACAGCTCACAGGAAGAGGGGGAAGACATTCCTCTTGTGGCCAATGTGACGGAGGAAGAGGTTGTCGAGAGGACAACAGCAGTCATAAAAAGGTGATGATAAAATGAATACATGCATCTCAAGAAGCAATCATGGAGAAGTTTCAGAGGTCCTGGAGCAGCATTTATCTTAACTTTACTACAACATTTACAAATAGGGACAATGAAATTTGAGGATTTTTTGTCTTTCAGATTAGGAAAATATCCAGCTTGCTCAGGACAGGCAGAAACATAAACACCATATCTGGAAAGGAAGTGGCGACATTGACAAATATGACAGGTATACAGCTGAAACAAAATGTGAAAGTGTCACGGCTCAAGCCATTCATCAGGCCTACTTTTAGAGGTATTACAATCAATATAGGGTCACAATATACATGGATTGTGTATGTGGTTGTTGCTAATGAACAATCCTTGTCATCAGAGTGCAACGATGACTTGAGTAAGTTGGAAGCCTTGATTCCTCTCGAGGACATCTTCCAAGGTGCGTTCCTACATGCCGCCAAATCAATGCGGTTGAAGTCGTAAGCGAAGCAAAAGTTCAGTTGGTTCTAGATAAATACTTCCATTTGTCCTCATGCTACATTTTGATTGTGAAACACTTTTCAGAACAGCAGAACATGACTCCCTGTCCATTTCCGCCCCTCGATGACCGTGACTATTACTTTGGAAGTTGTTATTCAAAGAGGATGAATGACATTGAAGACATGCTTGCAAATATATAAATATGATGTGCCATAAATTACTCCATCTTGAGTGCACTGTTTTACTGTACTGTTTTGTTTGTTTACCTTCTACTGGTTTTAAGCATGTTTGAATATGTATATTTTTTTAAAGCTGAACTATGTCCTAGACATGGTAGTGAGGGAGGGAAACGTGTGCCTGACAAGGACGGACTTCTGGACCTTGGGCCTTTCGCGGTGCGTGGAATGCAATGAAAGTCTTCTATAGATTTGACGTCAGTTGTATCTATCCTCAAAGGACAAATGAACAAGATACTGACTTTTTGTACCCAGCTGCCCAAAGCCATGTAAGGCTTTGATAATTAAGCATATATGATACACTTCTTTCAACAGTATTTTCGATTTACAAAGTAATGCCTAAACATTAGTGGCAGGGGAACATCAATTACACTGTACACTGTATTATTGTCTGACAAGATATGTAACCATGTCATCAAAACATAGTTTAACTTTTTAGAGGTTCAAGTTGACAAGGGATGCAGGTTCTCCACACTGGAGGTAATTGTTCTTTTGTACAGCAGACACCATTAAATTATGAGTTATTTCAAGGGGGCAAGTGCGGCTCAGGCGGTTGAGCGGATTATTATTATCAATGACTGAAAGGTTGGCGGTTCAAATCCCGCTCCATCCTAGTCTGTCATTGTGTCCTTGAGCAAGACCCTAAATTGCTCCCAATGGGGCTTGTCAGCGCCTTGCATGGCAGCAGCCACGCACTGCTGTGTGTGTGAATAGGTGAATTAGAGGCCTTTTGTAAAGCATTTTGGAGGTGCTAGAAAAGCCACAGATTTCTCTATATTTAACAATCAGGAAATTTCACTATTTAGAAAAGGGATTGGAAAAACAAATCACTCAATGCATGATATTTCCAAAGTTAATGAATAACAAAAGACGTACTGATTGCAACTTGAAGTGTCAATTTTTATTATATTTTAAGAAGTTATTTTTAAAGTATTAAAAGATATTGAAATAAACGCCAAGATTCTTGCATATACTCCCACTTTCAATGTTGACTTTTCTGATACTTTTTGTCCAAAAGCTTTTTTATAATCATTGTAATGGAAACAGTGTTCAACATGTTGTCAGAGAGACATGCTCAATCTTGTCTCATCTATGTTACAGTTACCAACATGTCTACTTGTGGACATTTTTGAAGAGGTTGTACTCCAGGAAGGTGACAAAGCACTGTTGACATTGGCTTTGGTGTGTACCACCTTCAGAGACCTGGTGTCAACTGATTATTTCAAGAGAAGAGCACATTTTAAGTGGCTTGACAGTAAGTGCTGTATTAATAGTGCAATGATATGCGTTATGAAGATGCAGCGCTTTCTATGTTTGCACTGGCTTAACAGAGATGTAGTTTAAGATGCGTTTAAGCTTACTACTTTTTTTTTTGCACAGGTGTTGTCAGGCCGGGACTCAAGGCAGGACTCAGACGCAGAGGACTTCAGGTTTTTATTAGAATCGCCAATGACTTTTTAACTGAGTGACACAATGAAAGGCCATTAAACTTTGTCACTAACCTAAGCTGGCTCTCAGAATAGTCTAAAAGAGAACAAAAAAAAACTACTCCAACAGGAGGAAAAAGGCTAATGGCTGATAATCTGAGGCTAAGAAAATTAAGCAAACAGAAAAAAAGGAAAAAGGCTATCGCGAAGAAAAATATATATTACTGTATTTTACATATACCTAGGCACTGCGGGTATTATGCACATGCACTATATTAATACTATAAATAATATACACTAATTACTATTTTCCAGATACCATATATTAGAGTGCAATATTACAATATCCATATAAACACCAAAATATACACTATTACCACATTAATTAAAGTGTAATAAGCTATGTAAAAAAAAAAACAGTAAAGATTTAGCACACTGTTACCCATTTTTACAAATATATTCTAGTTTTGATAAGCATCAAAACTATATTATAAATATATGTATGCATTTGAATATTATACACTCTTAATACCATACTCCCTATACAATATATTAACACTAATTATACACACTAATTATTACTCATGTAATTCAAGAAACGCTGCATCAACTGCCACAGCCGACGTGAAGATGGCAACAATGCCGAAGTCTTCTGATCTGCTAAGCTAACTTTGTTCTACACTAAGCTTTATTCTTTATCCTGTTGCTTGACACATTTTGGGATGTAAACCATTTTGGGATGACAGCTAAGCATCAAACTTTGCAGATGAGAGAATGATTAGAAAAGAGGGAGGTTGAGTCATTGATATTCTAGTGAATGATGAAATCAAAGGTGAAGGGTTGAGGAGGCGACTCAAAATCAGCAGCGCAGAGTCAGGGCAGCTTCTTTGGAGAGACAGAGAGCCCATTCAGCCCTGGCTTAGACAGGCTCAGCGCAAGGCTCAACTCATCACACGCCTGTCAGACAGGCACCTGACCTGCTGCGCTAGATCTCTCTCTCTCTCTCTCTCTCTCTCGCTCTCTCGCTCTCCATTCTTTTAATGAGCAAATTTCAGATAATACAACTGTTGCAATAACTTTTTGTCATTTTGCGCCTAATGACTAATTTAAATACATTAAAATCAGTCTGGCGCAGCCCTGCCGCTACCTGCGCCTCGGCGCATTTCCCGCCACTTTTCATGTTTGCGTCCCCTATGTGAATAGGACCACTGGCGGAGTGTCGCGCGGGGTGGCTCCTCTCTCTTATGAGGTGTTAGCTCTTGATCAGCTTCAACTTCAAGCTGTCCTGTTTTGAATGAGAAACAGCTACTCAGTGCTACAAGTGGTGAGAAGAAATACACCTGAAAAAGGAAGTAACACAGTGAAAAAAGAGAGGACATGAAGTCTTGTGTGGTGGCACAAGCAGCATCACTATCCTGAGTGGTACCTTTTTTTTTTTTTTTTTTTCAATTTGTATTTGCTTTATTTATCTATTTCCTTCGGAAAAGCCATCTATCATGCAAAAAATAAAAGTATGTTCAATTAAAAGATTTTAACACAGTTTAAACAATCAGCTCATTTCTAATGTCAACTGGTAACAAAGCAGTTCAAACAATGTGAACCATATACTGTTTTGAATCCCTATTCTAAGGGGTGGGGCCTGGTCGTGTAGCCCCGCCCCCGGGCTCAGCTCTGACTTGTTCCGCCACTGGGTAGGACTCACTGTTTTTGGTGCTATTTACACAGACTTTCTGGCACAAAAGCTGGACAATCGCTCTGTGGATCTGGCCCTTAGTTTTTCACAAAAGCGCCGCCTGGTGAGTTGGAGTCGTCCGCAAGCCTGCAGCTGGACCCACAATGGTTTCATGCTTTTTTTTTGTTGTTTTTTTACTCATACTCACGTGCCCATAGGCCCAACCAGCTTGGCACTGCAGGAGCGCTGGACTCCCTCCCTACTTTTTTTAATTTATTTATTTTCCAGGGAAGGGGTTACTGACTGTCCCTATCCTTAACAAAATCAAACCTATGCCCTTGTGGACATACTGTATGATATATAACAATCACACGAGCCACCTATACATGACCTAGTGACGTAATGTCCAGTAATTTTAGGATTGGTTGGCTTAAGGTGTATTCCCACCACCCTTGGACATGAAATTGTAAAAAGAAATTCAAGCTTTCAGATTTGATCTTTTAGACAAAAAAAAGTTACCGCTGGAACCATTCTTTCTGTTCTACTTATTAAGAATTACATCCACATTTGGGTGACAGATTTCATGATTGTTGTGAGGATTGCATTTTAAATTTCAAACGAGTTCGCAACTCTAACTCAATACTTCATGTGGCAGTATGCGATGGAATTACATGAGAAAATAAAATAAATAAAAACACATTTGTCCCATTGATATGCATTTATATGCTGCAAACCTGAGAGTAGAAACCAGAAGGAGTTTTGCTTGGGGGAAAAAGAGCCTCTTGACCCCTCCTCAGTAATGACTCCCTCTCTCATGCTTCGACATTAAGAAGATGAAAAGCACAAGTCCAAATCACGTTAACACAAACTGACTTATTCATATTTAGGCTGATTTCAGTCCATAATCTCTCACCTCAGATGTTCACTGGGCTTATTAAAACATGAAAGAAAGGGCCTAAGTCTATAAATCTGACAGGCACGTTTAAAAATACTGCATATGTTGTCTTTCATCTGTTTTAAAGGAACTACCCCTGGTGCGTTTAAACATGGCTGCCACTGATTACAAGAACTCTCTCTTCGTGTTCATGAAACACATAGACACTGTATTTGCTACTTCTAATAGTCCAAATCCACTGGCTATCTGATCATTGATTTTTTTTATTTTTTCCACCAAAAGAAGCAGCTGTTCAGCTTTGGAGGCGGAAAAAAACCAAATAGGACAAAGAAAAATTGCGTCCGATCAACAGAGCACACGTAGAGGTAAAGGCCGTTGCAAAATGTGATGTTGCGCACATAGTGTCATGGCTGTGCCTGACTCATTTGAATATATTTTAATTGATTATATGCATACATTTTGCACAAAAGACACCCTCCTCTATGCAAATAAGGCTCATTAGAAATAGCAGCTCAGCCACAAAGGCTTTGCGTTGACATCCACACACAGTTAAACCGACTAGTTAGAACACAGCCTACTGCTACTTACTTCTGGCAGAGTCAGAACACACTCACTCCTCTCTGCAGAGCTTATGAGATGTGACCATAATGGAAAATATTGGATGATGTGAAATAAATAAATAGCTCAAATATGGAGAAAGGGATGAATTATTCCAAAACATTTTACCACATTAAACTGAACTATGTGTGTGACAGATTTCGACGATGCACTTGCGCATATGTGCAGGTACAAAACAAGTGAAATTTGCACATTGTTTGCTCCTTTTTTCATTCTTTGTTCCTTAGCCAACAATTTTTCGTACGCATGTGGATGTAATACATTGCGTTCAGGATACCCAAACACAAGTTGCATCTCTGAGTCGAGTGCCGAATTTGTGGGCGTGTTTGCGCGGCCACAAAATATATCTGAAATAAAATCCCCACTACTCTGCTAACATTACCCTCATACATACATACATACATACATACATACATATATACATAATCAAAGTTATCCACTCTTACGTTGAGCATCAGGTTAAGTTCTCCATGGCTTTTATTTAATATAATAAAAACCTGATGTCAATGTGAAACCACATGACTTAATTCCGTTTACGTTTTACAACTACAAGGGAGCTTTTGTTGTGATAATTTAGGTGTGAGCCTCTGTAGTTTGCCTTATTTGAGCAGCAGCCTCCTCCGGTCACTGCTTGTGTAGCATGAATCGCCTGCCTCAGTTGTCTCAGAATGTTTGTACTTAGGCAAATTGCATTTTTCTCCACATTTGAAGAGTGTGCGAGGACGACTACCCAAGATCAGTGTGTCCTCGCCACCTTACTCCTTCCTGTCTGGCCCAGGCTCGGCCAATAAGTCTGTGCTATCCTCAGAAATCTTACAAACTCATACTTCAACACTCATAGACATTCAGGCTTTAGCCCTTCAGTTGGCATGCCATCCAGACACTGTATTTGCAAATCATTTGTTCACCAGACTCTCAAGGTTTTAGAGTGGATGTAATTTATTTCGGCAGACACCGCTTTCAAAAATCTTCAATCTTATCACTCTTATCACTTATTTTATCAGGCCGTCAGTGACGTCATATTTAGTCCACCCTAAATTAAAACGCCTCATATTACCCTCAATATGATACTACGGCTTGAGAATCCATAGAGAATCACACTTACGTCCCATCTCCTTTGGGCAGACCACAACCTGATACACCTCTTACCAACATATACACCTGTGTCTAGTCAGCAGCCAGTTTACCACCAGGACTGTCAAGGTGTGGTCCAGAGAAGCCAAGGAGGCCCTGCAAGACTATTTCCAGTCTACAAACTCAAATATGTTTCTGGAGGAGTATAAGGAGCACACTGATGGACTTACCCACTGTATCACAGGCTATTGACAGTTTTGCGAGGCCCATGTTCTTTCCACAGGAAGGATCAGGCCACGACAAGCCTTGGATTAAAAAAGACATACCCATCACCCAGTACATAGAGAATACATCTTTACAATAAATCTTTCTCTTACCGATCCACCACTCCTACTTACGCATAGACCATATTTCACCACCAGCAATTCACTCTTGGTAGACATCGCCGATACAGAATCACAGGTCAGTGCCAAAATTGAAAATAAGATCACTTGGTAGAGTGGGTAATCCAGTGATTGAAGGGTTGGCAGTTCGAATCTCACCTCCAACTCTTCCACATGTCGAAGTGTCCTGAACCTACTGCTTCGTCACAGCAAAAAAATAAATAAATAGGCAAACCATCAATAACTGAGGCTGCTGGTTGGTGTGAGTAGCCATGTTGCGTCAGGCTAGGGATGGGCTGGAGGGGTGTCAGGTGTGACACCTACACACACACATTTGTAGACTTGCAAATGTGTGTGTATGAAAATTATTTCAGAATTACAAGAAAAGATCTTGTAATTATAATAAAAAGATCCCACAATTACAAGATAAGCTATAATTCTTCTGCAATTTCAATTTGCTTCCATAAGCAGGACCACCGAGACACTTACAAACTGGAAATGACTGATTTTCTTTTTCTTTTTTTGAGGCGGCACTTGCCTTATGGATATGTGTGGCTTTGCACTTGTTTTGTAATCCATCATGACAGACGATGTGAAATGTGAGTGGGAACCGCATGCTCTTTGAGATCTTTGACAGCCTGTTACCCAAAGTTAAAAGCTGTGGGCCCAGGGTCAAACGTTATCAAGCTCCCTCCATCTAAAACCAGAACTCTGCCAAATATCTGTCTTAGGTCAGCTCACCCTTCCAGAGAGTGGGTTGTGTTAAGTGCAGAGTAAAATTTTAGTTCAGTAAGTGTGCTATTCAGGGCCTCGGGCATTAGCACTTCTGATGTCTTCTAGACATAACCCCATCTGCCCCTCTTTTTTTTTTTTTTTTTTTTTTTAGCTCCCATTCCCCGCAAGTATGTGGCAAGGATCTGGCAACACAGAAGGACCCGGGACCCAGGATATGATCTCCCGCCTGCTGTATCCTACCCACACCACTGCTTCTTCTTAACATACCTCCCATCTCCCCTGTAAAAGTAAAACTAATGCAGAGGTCACAAAAGCAGCACATGGTCAGGCCAACAGCTCCTGAGGAGGTACTTTTGATTTTCAAGTTCAGTAATATAATATTCAATATTTACTCTCCAAGACCTTTGCATTATGCATTAATTTTACACTGCACTTCTAAGAGGACCTATCTAATAAAATAAAAAAAATAAAAAAAGCCTGTGTGCGTACACCCAACCTTTAACAGCCCTTACACCTCCCTCTCTATGTGGTCCATAGATGGCTCTTTTCTCCACATTTCGCTGCTTCCCTCTTACTACTTCGAAAGAAGGCCAATCCAGGGCTAGTCATTGTTGGTGTGCTGCTCTATCATTACCACTAACCTTGACTCCTGGCTACTTGCTGTAATCAAGTACAGTCACTTGGGAGGAAATCTGGCCAGGGGTGAATTATTAATTAGTATGGCTGGATCTTCCCCACACTCCTCTCTCTCGCTCTCTCTCACTCTCTCACATGCATGTACGTGTGTGTGTGTGTGTGTGTGTGTGTGTGTGTGTGTGTGTGTGTGTGTGTGTGTGTGTGTGCGTGTGTGTGTGTACACGTGCACAAAACTCACAGCCGTTAGGGGGTTAGCCACTATGCAGATGGTATTAATGCATGTATCAAGGTAAAAAGGATCAACACTTTAGGCTACATGCAGAATCGTTAGGCAGTGCCGAACTCGGAATCAATAACCAGGAGTGCTTGCTTCCATCCATGATGTTTGCTTCCTACTTTCTATATATATATATATTGAAGTCAGCACAGTATTAAGGAAAGGAGGTGGAGAGAGCTTGCTTGTGCATGTGTGTGTGTGTGTGTGCGTGCGTGTTTGTTTAGAGGGTATTATCATGAACAGAGGCCTTCCCACAGGAGACATCCTGGGTGTTTAATGAATTTAAATTTTCAACTAATGATCAACTTCTACATGGAGTCCAAATGCACCGGAAAGTTGACTGATATACTCACACTGACATTGGGACACCTTGCTCTAAGCACGCGTAGTTATATCCTGATGCGTGCAGTTCCTGACATTAGTACATGAAGCCAACATAATGTACGCAAAAATAGACGTCAAGTCAGGGAATCAGTTGTGGTGTTGTGTAGTAAAGCCACAGTTCACTTGTTTTCTTGATCCCAGGCATTATTTATTGGCCAATGTATATATATATACATGTATATATATATATATATATATATATATATATATATATATATATATATATATATATATATATATATATACATATATATATATATATATATATATATACATATATTTATATATATATATATATATATATATATGTGTGTGTGTGTGTGTGTGTGTGTGTGTGTGTGTGTGTGTGTGTGTGTGTGTAAAGGAGACTGTAGGGACTGGGACCTTGGCTTTGATCTTCACACAACTCCTTTAAATCACAGACAGGAAGCACAGATTATCTCCAAAGGGTATATCTGTGCTCCTATTTCCCAGGAGGACCGAGCCAAGTCATCTAGGAAAGTGACTGAATTGAGGAGCAAAACAGTTTTCCCTGCCAAATGGGAAAAATAGGCATGTATCAACTCAGTGCAAAATATTGGTCACATATGGGACAACTGATGCTTGCTGGGGCACACGTGATCTGATTCAAAGCCACTTGTCATAAGTTCGAAGATAGTTGGATAGTAAAAGTATAATTTTGTCCTATATGTCATAGAGGTGGAAAACACCTCGATTGTTAGATTGATTGATTGATTGATTGATTGATTGATTGATTGATTGATTGATGTGTACATGCCACTGGCTCTCCGGCAATTTGAGTTGAATTCCGCATTTGGGAAACAGAGTTGGAAGCCATGCATCTGAAAGTCAAGCTCCTAGAGCTGGAATGCCAGCCGAGGGTGCCATGCCAGTCACCTGACCTGTCATCCCTTCGTGATAGCTTTGGCGTAAGGCGACACATTGCACTTGTCCCACCTTTTAGAGATGCTAAGGTAGATTCTTATTTCACTGCCTTTGAAAGACTTGCTGCCTCTCTTAATTGGTCTAAGGCCAATTAAGAGAGGCCTTTGTTACTCCAGTGCAAATTGACAGGGACAGCTCTGGAAGAGTGTGCTGCACTCTCAGTGGAACAGTGCTTAAATTATGATGTTGTGAAAGCCACTGTGCTACGTGCGTTTGAATTTTTACCAGAAGCCTACCAGCAAAAAAAATTCTACTGTGAAAAAAAGGCCAACCAGACCTATGTAGAGTTTGCGCATGAAAAAGGTTTTTGATAAATGGTGTCAAGCCAGCAAGGTGACAGAATTTGGACATCTGTGAGGTCTCATAATCCTTGAAGAATTTAAAAATTCTCTTCCTGAGCATATTTTCATATATTTAAACAAACAAAAAGTTGCGTCACTTGTTGAGGCTGCTGTGCCGGCTGACAATTGTGTGCAAAATGGACTTGTGCGTACAAGAGCATTTTTGTGCAAGCTGTGCATCGTGAGCCCCCCGTGCTAGACAATAAGAAACCTCATTCACCAAAAACCTCCCAGCATTGTACACCTGCAGCTGGTCAAACTCGTGCTTACTTTTATTGCCATAAGCTTGGTCACCTCATTTCATTTCATCACCTATACATATTTTGAAAAAAAAAAAAAAAAAAAGGATCAGATTATAACCTAGTGAACAAAATTACAATATTTAAGTAATGCCTAAAGGACTCCTGATTTAGAATGTGTGTGTGTGTGTGTGTGTGTGTGTGTCAAATTCACATTTCATTTTGTTAATGCATGTTTCCTGTTTTATTTTGGTGGGTTAGTTTCCTGTCTTTGTGTGTTTTAGTAGTTTTACCCTCGGTTGAGTATGATTTTCACATGTCTTGTTACTTTCCTGCCATTCTTCTTATTTAAGCCACACCTTTTTTCCTTTCAGTGCTACATTGTCTTTTGGTATTTTTGTTTTGCTTCTTTGTTGACTGGATCTACACTCCCCAGCCTCCATTACAGTACAGCCATGACGGACTGAGCAAAGGAAGAAGTTTTTGTCCATGCTCGAGCAGCTCAGGGGAGGCTTACCTTCCAGTTCTACTGGCC
Source organism: Nelusetta ayraudi (assembly GCF_046127955.1). Lineage (NCBI taxonomy): Eukaryota > Metazoa > Chordata > Actinopteri > Tetraodontiformes > Monacanthidae > Nelusetta > Nelusetta ayraudi. The sequence continues at coordinate 3,281,679 of NW_027466142.1, forward strand.
TCTTGTGTTTATTACTCGATGAACCTATGAGAGCAAAGCCCCACTTATGGAAAATTATACTGGTAGTCCTGAAACATACTATTCCTTTTTGACACTATACTCATTAACTTTGAACTGCAGCCTGTTACTTTCTCCACTGAGCGCTCCAAGGTAGCGTTCATTATCACTAATCTCATGGGGTGAGCTAGAAAATGGGCCACTGCTGAGTGGGGGCAATGCTCCACCATCTGGAACACTGTGGCTACATTTTCTGATACTTTGTGATATGTTTTCGGTCAACCGGTCTCTAACCATGAAGAAGCCTGCACTCTTGAGAATCTTAGGCAAGGCAGGAACCATGTATTTGATCACACCAGAAGATTCCACACTTCAGTTGCCAAGAGTCAGTGGATGAGGCTCTCACAGACCCTGACTCGCTCTGAGGAGATTAAGGATAGACTCACCATTAGGGCCGAACGATTATGGAAAATAATCGAATTACGTTTTTTTTCCCTCGATATTGCGATTGCAATTTAATTTGCGATTATTTATTTTTTTAATCTTTCTCTCATGTATTTTTCCACAAACAAACAAAAAATAATAAACATCTGATTTATTATACACAAATTGCTCTTTTTTTTATATAGGCTATGCTAATGTTAAGATAAAAGCAAAATGAAGCATGAATTAATATGAAAGACCCTTTATTTATCTACTTGTGTTTTTGTTTTGTTTTTTGCAATACATTTTAATAGGGCTTTGAATGATTTTGTTTCAGACCACACAAAGTACAAAACAGCAACAGCTTTATTCAACTGATGTTAACACGCTAGCAGCGTTAAAATCGCTATAAGGTGCGAACTTACGAAGCAGCTGTTCCCTGCCAGCGAAGACAACTCTGATTGTTGTGGTCCTTGGTGCTTCGGTAGTCGTTCGGCATTTTTTTTTTTTTTATCTCTCCCGACACTGTTTTGCTAAACTACGGCTACCAGTTGGTGGCAACCAGGAAGACCTTTTCTTTGCGTGTCGCTCCGTCCGTCCAGCTCGTCACAGCATCGACTCTTCTCACTACCTGCTTTGCTTTGCGCCGCTCGCAAGTCACATGACCGGAACTCGCGTCAATCAAATCCAATCTTTGCGGTTAGAAAATCTTGTTTTGTCCTATCTCGATTTTATCGCAAATGCGATTTATCGTTCAGCCCTACTCACCATGACTAAAATCCCTACAACTTTTGAAGCTCTTCTGGCCATGAATCTGCTGCAAGAGCGGGAGTGGCTTTGATAGGCAACAACATGAGGTTTGCCATTGGTGGAGACTGTTACGAGTCACCAAATTACACTTAGTCAGGAGGACGCACATAACAACAGGGATAGTGGAGCGTTGGTGATGCAAAGTGTTTATTGACACAACAACATACAAAGTGGGACAATGGACCATGAGGTATAGGACATTGACTGGACTGGCAGAACAAAGAAAACAAAAGGAAGAAAAAGGAAAGGACGGCCACCGCAACCAACCCACAAAGGGCCGTCGGATGAGGCATCGGCCTTCTAACCCTAACGCAAATCACACCACAACTAAACCCTTCACCAGGAACTAAAACCGAACAAAGCTCTGCCAGCCAGTGTGACGAGTATGGTGTTCCACGCAGCGCCAGAAGAGGGAGTGGCCGGATGGTGAGCGCAGGACCGGAGGAGGAGGAGAGAGAGAGGGCGCGCAGGACATCGGTCCTTAAATACCACAGCAGCGATTGCGCACCTGGAACACCTGGGACAGGGGAGACACAAACAGAGGTTACACACAGGCCACTAGAGGACGACAAGGTAACAGAGACTGAACAGCATTTCATCTACTCCACACACGTCCAGTTCAGGATATACTCCTCGCCCCCTAGAACCTATGCAGCTTGGTCAGACCCATTTAAGTCATAGCAAGCGACACTAATGTGAGGTACTTTGCCTCTTTTGTGGGGGTATTGGTCAGTTCAATGATCAGTGTCCAGCACAAGGCCAGACTTACTTGTAAAGTCAGGCTTATTGGTGAGTCACACCTCAACAGCCTCCACACCTACAGTTTCTTTGACTCTGTTTCAGCTCATCACTTCTCTCGAGAATTAATTTTCACTGTCAGCCCTCATCAATTCAAGTGCTAATGGGAATTTCCTGGCCCGAAACCTGGCACACACGTCTATAGCTTCGATTCCACCACCTCTCTGTAGGCTGTATAATCTCCTCATGAGATGAATCTGATCACTGTGGTGTCATCAGCGCACTTGACTGGGCTGGACTGCAGTCATGAGTGTAGAGACAATTCAAGAGGGGCCTCAACACACAACTCTGTGGGAGATCTGGTGCTCAGCATCAATGTGGAGGAGAGGTCGGGGCCAAGTCTCACAATCTGTGGTCATTTGCTGAGAAAGTACTTTATCCAGGCACGTGACAGAAGGGAGAGGACAAGAGTGTCCAGTTTGGTGGTGAAAACGTTAAATACCCACTGACTGCAAAGAATGTGAAATTTGTCCTCTGCATTTGACCCATCCTCTGATGGAGCGGTTAGCAGGTGGTGCCAGGCTCAGGAATCATTGGGTGATCTAACGACCCAAGTCCAATTCCAAATACTAAGTGCCAAGCAGTAAGGCAACGGGTACCATTTTTATAGTTTTTGGCATTACATGGCTGGGGATCTAACCCACAACCTTCCAGTCTCAGGGTGGACACTCTACTACTAGACCATTGAGGGTGTGAGGAATGATTGTGTCACTGGTAATCACGAATCACTTCATGATTACCAGAGTGAGGTCTACAGGATGACAATCATTTAGGCTGGTGGTAGGAGACTTCTTCTGTCATGGAATATTTGTGGCAGATTTGAGACGGAGCAGGCTGATTGCTTGGGCCAGGGAGAGGTTGAAGATTCTGGTGGAGATAGGGGTGAGCTGGAGGGCACAAGCTTTACCTTACCAGGTACTCCATCTGGGCCAGCAGCCTTCTTGAAGTTCACCGCCAGGTGCACTCATCTGACTTTGCGCTCGCTAACAGTGATGGGAGTGCTGCAGAAACTAGGTGGGGGTTAGAGAAAGGCTGAGGCAGATGAGTGCTGCTATTGTGATGTTTTAAAGGGAGTTTGAGCAAGCTTAGTTTGCAATGTCTTGTATGCCCTGTCACATCTACTATGCTCTTCATCTTGTCTGCCTTGCCCATTTCAACTCCTCCATTGAGATCAGTTGGAACAGTCTTGAACAGGGCTCTGTCACCTGACCTAAAGGCAGCATCGCCAGCACTGAGGAGTGGGCGGACCTGGGTGGTCATTCAGGGTTTTTGATTTGGGAAAATCCAAATGTAATTGTCCACAGTCAAATGTCCAATAGTATTACTACTTGATGTAGTCCAGTACCATCCCATGGAATCTTTCCAGCTTCTGGTATTCAAATAAGTCCCAGTCTGTCTGTGTGAAAATATATATATTTATATGTCATCATCATGTGCAGATATTGTGCATACATACAGACTCCAGAAATGGGATTAGACAATATTATCGAGCAATCACCACTCTCGTATAACAAACATATCAATGAAACAAGACACTAGTTATGTAATTGAGTAACTTTTTGATTGTTGTTTCGTTTTGTCAGACAGCACATCAAGTCAAATTGATTTTACTAAACAGGCTGCGCATGTTTCCATGTTGTATGTTGAAACTGATTAAAAAAAAAAAAAACAAAAAAAAACATGCCCTTAAAGCAGCTCTAGGTAACTTTTCGACCATAAAATTATGATTCCAAACTCAGTAAAGCGGTAGATAAACAATTAATAGGATCAATGGTGCCGCCTTGGCAGCGAGAGGGGGGTTGTGCCGGCTGTAACTGCACTGTGTAACTTTCAAGCGCGACCCGACACGCCGGACGAACCACTTTACGGCAACGTCACGCATTTATTTAGAGGCAGTTTTACATACTATTATTACAAATACATAAGATTATAAAATAACGGAATGGAACCCAATAATTAACCTCGATGAAAGACGAAGTAATAAAAGTGTTGAGCGTTTGCTACAATGTTATTGTCAATGTCGGTTTTGCATTTCATATTGGTGTTTTTCCTGAACACATACAAGCGCTCCAGCTAGGCGACTATTTGTATTTTCCCACATCAATGAACTAGCGCTGCAGCGTGTTTACTTCGTCACTTCGCCATTTCCACCGAAAGTTACCGAGAGCTGCTTTAACAGGGAACGATGGACCCTTTCTCCCCCGGGCCCTAATGCTGTTGCACTCCCTGCACCTACAATTCCTTTGCCCATGATGAGCAATTAATCATTATTGTCGCAAGGTCCATCAAGCTCCACAAGCCCATATAGACATGTAGCTTAACTCATTTTTGAAAGCATATTTTGTGATCTTGCGGAAGCTCTGGAGGCAAAAACTGCCAACCTATAATAGTTCTGGTAAAAACTTTAAATGAAAAAAATAAAAAAGTCAAGATGAGGCCTCTTCACCTCTTAAAACTTTTATGACTCTAGAAACAAACATTTTCATGTCTGTTGAGCCAAATAGTGCAAATTTTTTTTTGCTTGCATTATTACAAAATATTTAAACATCTATCACAAAATATCACACAAAGACATATCACTGGGTTTCCCTTTTAATTTGATTTTGAGGCGTTCATGCTGTTGATAAGAGAACAAGAGCTTTATGAGAGTAATTTATCACAATGTGTTAAAAGAGGCTGTGTGATCTAAAAAAAAAAATAAAAAAAAAAGAACACCAAAGAAAACAAGAACGTGTGGACAGTTATGAAGCAGGTCCGCTGGGAGTCATTTGTGGTCCTACTGTAACTGTAATGTGCTCCGCTGGTGCAATAAAACTGGGTTTTTAAGGGCTTCATAGTGGTCTTTCCAATTTTAGTCCTGTCAGCAGTAAATTGAGAATAACAATGACTGTATATGGGGCTCACAAATGCCTTCATAATTCATACCTTCGGGGAGTAGCTCAGGTAGATGTAGTTGTTTCTATGCAAGAATAACAAACCCAAAACCTTCAGCCCGCAGCAACATGACCTGACCTAATGTCTGAATTTAAACTGTAATAAACAGTGGGTGAGGATGTTGAGTGTATGTTTTTGTTTCTGTTTTTTAATCTGTCTTGTCCAGCAATGATGACAAACAGCAATGGGTCTGGGTGCCATTTTAATGCCTGGCAAATTTAGAAAAAACAATAACAACCAAACAACCAAACAAAAAAAACAAAACAACAGAAAACAGAGGGTGTAAGCCAGACAGATTGCTCCAAGATCCAAATGAATACAGCTTATTTGTGAGGGGAAAAAATGTAATGTTTCACTCTAAATTTAAACTGCATCTAAAGCTGAAGCAAAAACAAAAAGTCAGGAAGAGGAAGATAACAGAGCATATGGTAGAAAGAAAATAGGGGGAAAATATCTTAGGCCTTAGATACATGCAATTCTTTCATTCACAAAAATCTTGCGTCACTTGGAAGTTGGTGGCTTAATGAGAGGACAGTCTTTAAGCCATGGAACAAGTACCCTCTGGGCAGCTTGTGTTGAATAGCCCCCTACCTCTGTAAGAAGCTCTCCTGAGTCAAGTGACTTTGATGGGCTTTCCCTCAAGCTCAGTGCTTCTCCAACTCTAGGCCAGAGGGATGTTGCTCTAGCAAGGAGAGAGAGGAGAGATTTGTGTGTGAACTGTTCCAAAGCGCACCTCCAGTGACGAAAAGACCCACAACCTCCTAATATACTGTGCATGAAAAAGTACTGCACTTAAACTTCACAGAGGAACTGTACATTAGCCTACATTAATTCTTAACACAATAGGTAATGACTAAGCTGGGGAATGTGTTATAGATAGCACAAAGTATTCAGAGACATGCTGCAAGCAATGAATAATTACACTTAGAAATTACAGTTATAAAAATAAAGTTCAAAATATGTTCTTGTCTGTTTTGATCTGTCCACACCATAACTGTGTTTTCACTGGATAATGTGGTAGCCAGAGTAGCGTGCTTTCTCTGCTCGCATGCAAAAATTGTGAGAGCGTTTATTACAAGGAGGGTTTTCTCAGTAAAGTGTGGGCATGCCAATCACCAGTGTATCCAAATATGATTGGTTGAGCAACTTCACAATAGGAAAGCAAGATACAGCAATAGCAGTCAAACACACAGGCCTGAATGCCACAATAACAGAAATGTAATACAGTGCGATATGAAAAGTCTTGAATGTTTGCAAAATGTCACACAGAGCAATGTAATTCAATAAGTTGGACTGAGCGTGTCTCGTTTCCTCCATCATTGACATTAACCTAATAAAATGCTGATCATTTTTTGTAACTTTGGATCATGTTGTACTCAGACCGTACATTTTTTATTTTGGTAAAACTGTTCTGGAAGATCTGGGAGATGTTTAAAAAACACACAAACCAAATGAAAACATAAAGCCTACCTGGTTGTGCAGCTGCACAGCTTTTTCCTTTTAAGTCAGGAACATGTACTGTATATATCAAATATATGACGCCCCTGTGTTTGCCTGGCCATCTTACTCTGCTGAGTGTGTTGCTGTTTGTCTTGTCTCTGCTGCTTGTTATATGGAGTGTGTCACCGCTGCAGGTGTATGATCACCTGACACTTCTTAACATTGATGGCTCTTTGGAAAAACTGCCTATCTGTGGCTCGGATGGTCACTCAAAGTCGCTACTGCCTTTCCTGCCGTCCAAACCGCCACATCTACGGCATCTCCCACTTGCCTTTTCTTTATAGTGTTTCAGAAAAAGTTGTTTTTATTCTGTAATTTTTAGAGACTCCATTCTTGATAAATTTCAGTCTGGTTTTGGATCCCAATATAGCACCGAGTCAGCACTGTTAAAAGTGCACACTGATATTTCCCTGTCTGTGGATGCTGGGAACCCCACTGTGTTGGTACTGCTGGACTTCACAGTGGCTTTTCATATAGTCGACCATGCAGTCCTTGTATCTCTCCTAAGGCAGGATGTCGGCATCCGCGGCACTGTTCTCCAATGGTTCAGGTAGTATCTGGCAAATAGGACTTTCTCCGACCAGGGTGGTGTCGTCTGCGAACTTTAGAAGCTTGACAGAGGGGTATAGGGAAACGGAATTGTTGATGTACAGGGAGAATAGAAGAGGGGACAGGACACAGCTCTGTGGGGAACCAGTACTGGTGGACCTGGTGCTGGGGATGATCTTGCCCAGCTTCACCCGTTGTGACCTGTTGGTTAAAAAGTCCAGAAAGCTGGTGCTCCAGGATGGATCAGCGCTGCTGAAGTCCACAAACAAGAGCCTGGTGTAGTTGCCCGCAGTGTCCAGATGTTCTAGCACGTATTGCAGAGCCATGTTTCCGGCGTCCTCCGTGGATCCGTTGGCTCTGTAAGCAAACTGCATCGGGTCCAGCACTGGATCTGTAGTGGACTTCAGGTGAGCTAGGACACTAGCTAGCCACCCTCACCACTCTGGCGAACCTGTACTTGGCCTACCTAAACCAGTCCACATCTCCATTACGCCTGGCCACCTCCTTCAGCGACCTCAGCCATCTGAGATGGCCTAAAAACCAGGGCTTGTTGCTATTGTAGATCTTCCTGGAGCAGAGAGGAAGACACACCTCTACGCCGAGGCTGATGAATGATGTCACAGTGTCTGTGTATTCATCGAGATTGTTCTCAGCCTCAGGCCCTGCCCATTGGACAAAGTTCTGGTCACAGTCTGTCCTCTCCAAACAGGGGCGGAGACTCTCACAAGCCTCACTGGACCACACTCTGAAGCGCCACACTACAGGTCTGGAGAGTTTTAATCTCTGCCTGTCAGGGATCAGGTGGATGAGAGGATGGTTGCCCAGCGCAGCCGGAGGGACAGAATGATAAGCCTGGTACACTAGCAGTGATCAAGAATGTTCACTCCCCGAGTTGGGGAGGGCCCAGCTAAGATGAGCCTGGTTAAAGTCCCCTACAACTACAGCAATACTGTCTTGGTGACTGCGTTCCACACTCGGCAGCTGTTTGGCCAGTGAGTCTATGGCTGCGGTGACGTCAGCATCTGAAGGAATGTAAGCACACATGAGGATGAACCAGTTGAACTCACGGGGGGAAGAGAAATGGACAACAGAGAATAAAAAGGGATTCAATGTCCATGCAACAGTGTTGGTGAAGCACTCACGTCACAACTCCAGCGATTGTATGCAAAAAACAGCAACCCACCGCCACGTAACTTGCCAACTGCTTCGAAGTCCCTGTCAGCATAGAACGTGGAAAACACAGCCACAGACTCATCCAGAATCAATGGCGAAAGATGAGTGTGAAGACAGCCGTGGAGATTTGAAGTCATTGCTCCCTGCAACCAGCCACCAGAGTTCATCCATTTTATTGGAAACAGAGTTCACGTTTCAAAGGAATATTCCAGGGAGTGATGGACGTTTCCACGCCGGCGGGGGTGAGCCTGGCAGTCTCCTCGCCTTCCCCGCTGCCTTCTGGTTCCCTTCACTAGAACATCCTAAATTTTCCATTTTTGTGTGCACACTCTGTGTCTATAGTGTCTGGGTCAAGTTTTAGCTTTGAGGTGAACAGCTCTTGGACTTCGGTCTCAGCCCAGGTCTCATCAGCTTTGTCGGCCTTGATGCCTTCAATGACGGTGTTGTTTCTAATACTAGTTACTAGGAAGTACCTGCTCCTGTCGTGAGGGAGGGATGATTGCGGGTATACAAGATCTTTTTGTAGACTCTACTCCAAGTTTTCCTCTTTGGTTTAGGTTGTGACAAATAACGCTATCGTCGCGGCTCTGCTGCGGGCCACTGGAGGTATTAGGCACCCGGCTAGCTCCAGTGATGGAGAAGGCTGCTCTGGTGCTGGAATGGAAGCTGTCAGCGCAGCTCTGATGCGGGCCACTTTAAATATTAGCCTTCTGGCTAGTTCTGGTGGTGGAGAGGGCCACTCAGCTGCTGGGCTGGAAGTCGTACTGGAATCAAGTACCTGTGGGGCTTCGCTGATGTCGACATGGACTTCTTTTTGCTTTCACAGAGCTTTATTACACAACTCAGACGGAAGATTGCCAGTTCGTTTTTCTCCTGGTCTGACGTGGGCTTCAGTTTGTGCACACAGGGAACATTCTGTGACAGGAACACTCATTTTTTTGTGTCCCGAGACTCCCCAAAGACTTGATACTAAAAAGATTAGTACAAATTCATATTTCCTATGGAGATAAATGAAAAACATTTGTTCATCAGGGAGGAGTTTGTTGAGACTAATTTGGAAAATGGCTTTAATTTATTATTTTTGCAATTCGTAAGGAATGGGATTTAAGTATATTAAAGATTGAATTATGAGGAAAAAAGGTCATGGTATATTTATGGTTTGTGTTGAATATTTTTTTAGAACCATTGTGGTTGTCATCATGCCAATTGAAAGATTGTCTTTACACATGTGATGAGCAACTTTGGTTGTTGGTTGGAGCAAGGGTGTTTTCAGATTTCAGATTCATTCCAGGTGCTGCCATTCGTTGGAAAGAGAAGCCAGGATGATTGTTTGAGGGAAACAAAATTGTGTGTTTAATTCAACTAACGGATTCCATTATTTTTATTTGAGATTTAACAAAGCTTTGGTCACCATGCGCACTCTGCCAGATTATTTGTGTGTGGAGTGAGTTCCTCAGTTGGGACCTCACTTCCTCAGAGCTCTTGCGGTTTCTGGGCAAGTTTCTGTTCGACTCCTGCTACTGCTGCCTGCGTGAACGCTAGTATTAAGCAAGTTTCCTGCTTTTAAGGTCCACTTGTCTCCAACAATAACACGTTTTTCTCTTCTGTCATCAGAGAAAAGAAAATTATGTGAAGGTTCAGGTTGCAGGATCGTTCATGCCACACACACATTCATATCCATCAATCTAGGGTGCCAGGGTACCAGGATATACACAAAAATCGAATTAATTATGGCCTTTGCAATTATTTAATCATATTACAATTGTTTACCAATATTTGACTTGGCAAAAGAGGTGGGAAGCAACTAAGTATAGATACTTTGTTACTGTACCTCAATAGATTTTTCAGGTATCTGTATATTACTTGAGTATTCCTTTTTCTGATGACTTCATTTCTGTTAAAAGTAATTCACTTATTATAGTTGTTGTTTTTTGAAGTTGAGTTATTTGAACTATGCTGCTGTGTAGATCAATTTAAAACTGGATCATATTTTATAGAGAGATTATTTTTAGATTATTATTTTAGAGTATCTGCTGTAGCTCCTTGGTTGCTCTGGAGGCATCAGTTGGATTTCTCTTTCATTGTGCAAAGTCCCTCAAGACGCTTTGGATCAGACTTTGGATGTAATTTAACGCTGTACGAATACAATTTCACTCATGAATTGAAACATCGATTGGGCACAGTTTGGGCTGTTGGCTTTGTTTTAGTTTGATGAGTGAAGCATTAAATGAACATTAGCACTGAATGTACAACTACATCATCTCACAACTGAAATACATTTGTTCTTAATTTATTTGTCGTTCAAAAAAGGTCCAGGGAATGTGCTGGAGCAGTTTCACTCAGTAAAAATGTGCATCGTTGTCAATTCATCAGTATATATTGTTTGTTTACACTGGCCTCATTTTCAGAAAGCCTGAATGCAAGCCGGTGGAGTGGGAAGCCTGAATAAAGGCCTTTCTTCCCCTCCCGGGCCTCAGAAATACCCACTCAGCAGAGAGAGTCTTTCACCGGGCTTTTGGCAATCCATGAGTGACAGTTGAATAACCACAAACTTTTCTCAAGTACAGCAGCCAGGTCATTACACTGTAAAACACATTTTGGGCAAAACTCAAATCTGTTGAATGGTAAAAGTGACTGTATAAAAAAAGCAAAAATCAAATGTTCCATTTGTATCTGATTCATCCATAAATCTATTTTATTAATTCAACAATAAAGAAATATATATACAGAATTGAATGGGGAAAACTGCCTTTCACGAGAGGCTTATCTACTTAACTTTAAACGCAGCCAACCATTTATTTTGTAATGTGTATCTTTCTTGGTTTTTGTGAACATCTGTCAGTAATCTATACATTCTAAAATATGAAATTAGAATGTATTTACTGACTAAATAAATAAACAGTAGTCATTTGAAGCGTATAAAGTTTTTACAGTGTATGGAAAAAAGTGTGTGAAAGACCAGGCCAGCTGCATTACTGGGAGGTCTGCCTATTGTCTAGGTCACATAAAGGCAGAACAAGAGGAGGACAAGAGTGGCCCAATGAGTTGCTGCAGACACGGCATACACACACACACACACACACACACGCACATGCGCCTGCGGACACACCACACACACACACGCACACACACTACTGAAGCACTGACCATCTAGTAATTTTGTTCACACTTCTTAAATGAGACAAATACAGAAACATAGGCAGACATGCAGCATACAGTTGATAAATAACTATATAAAGACTGTTGTTGAACTTTGGTCTGCCATCTTTCATACTTTATCACAGACATGCGTCAGTAGATGCAGCAATTGTGGGGTCATGACAATGACGATAAAATTATTTTCTGAAAATAAATACAGAAGAAATGATTGACAGCTGACAAGGATGATTTAAGAAAAAAATCTAAGACTCAAAACCCATTATACAAAATACTACAGGTTACGTTATCAACTAATAAACATGTGATAGGTCATGACCGAAAGGATAAGATAAAATACTAATTATTTCCACTGCTAACCTCCAAGAACCAACATATCACTATAGCACATACCAGTAGATATCACTGTCTAGCTTCCCAGAAGTGTTGTGTTCCCAAATGAAAGATAGAGAAATTGTAGGAGGATCCCATTACTCCCCATTATTTGAAGTTACTTAGGTTTAGAGATATCAAATTGTGAATTAATGAAAGTAGGACACATTTTTGTTTGTTTTAAAAATGAATGACAAACCACTATTGTCAAACCAAGTTACTGTCATATACATTCAAAACAAGTACTAATGGACGTTAACCTTCGTAGAAAACAAATGTACAACTATTCCACTACTGTAAAACTTGGTGCTGGAAGCATCAATATTTCATGGTAATTTCTTCACACATTCCTGTGATCTATGCAAGCATGTATTGCATGCCCTGTTTTATGACCTTAATGCACACACAACAGATAGACCTGCTGCTACTAGTGAGTGGATGCCTGTGGCCTTTACAGTTACAGTAACACAGAGTAAAGTTCAAGTTTCAGTAGTTTAAATGATTTATAGCGATCCGCAGGTTGTGATTAAGTGTTAATGGTAGTCATGGTGTTGGAGAATGTGTCTAAACAAGACAAATGATCCACTATCTTCTTGTAACCTTTCTTATGTGCATGTTTCCTCTAATCATGTACCACTCCCTCTTAGCTGTGTGTGCTGATTTTATTTATAGTTCTCTTACACGTTGGGTTTGTATATTTGCACATATTTTACATGTACCTTAATACTTTGGTACATTACTCTACAACAGTTTGAAACCGACAGTTAAAAATGTTGATTTTAATAGTGAAATTATGGATGGGAATCGAGAACTGGTTGTTCATGTTCATGAGACAGAAGTTCTCCAAAATGTGGCTTTACATCACCCGTAAAGATGGCACATTTGCTCTGTCCTGTTACAACGCTTCCAATACTGAAGTCTTTGATCTCAATGGGACTAACCTGGTGGACACTGGACCAGTGTGTATAGTGATGTATTTTAGGGCGTTTGGGATTAATGACAAATGTCTTGACAGACTGGATGTGTTCTTCAAGTTTTCAGTCAAGCTTCAGAAATAAGCACTGCACAGCACTGCTAAAGGTAACCATAACCTCCTAACGACCTAGTAAATTTGTACTGAATTTGATACAATCAATCACAATATTCTTCTGCAGGCATAATAAGATGTTATTCCCATTAAAGATCTAGCCTGGAGTTGGTTGGTTGGCGGAGACATCAACACCAAAATGGGGAAAGACGAACACCGAGACAACACCTGATGGATGGTTGGGTATGAAGTGTAGGAATAAATTGAAACGTAGCATGGAATACTGGAGGACTTTACCATTAGTGGTGAATTTTAGCAGAAATTCAGCATCCCAAAGGGCACAGGAAACCACCATGATCTCTGTGGACGGTCAGTCCGCCCAACAAGCGACAGAGACAGCGGAGAGAGAGAAAGCAGAAGGATGCCAGCCAGGCATAGATGCTAGATTGCGGACCGAGCCTCCTCTTCTCAAATGCCAGATCCATCACACACAAAATGGGTAACTGGAGTAAATGATGGCCACAAACAGCGTTCCATGGAACTGCAATGTTATTTTCATCATGGAGATGTGGCTTCAATCACTAATTAATTGAGCTAGCAGACACGCTACAATTTCAGGACACGAGCAGATGCTAATGTTTGCATGGCCCTCAGCCTTCTGCTCACTATCATCAACAATTAGCTGATTGGCCACCCCAACAGTGTCTTCATTGTTGCAGGTAATTTCAACCATGCATGTTAATATTCTGTGCTCCCCAAATTTGCCCAGTGTGTGAAAGTTGCCACCAGAGGGGAGGACACTCTGGACTATGTCTATTCCAATATTAAACATGCCCATTGTCAGGTGTTGGTGGACTCAAATGCACGACAACCACTGATGCAGTTTAAGATGTTTATTGAAGCGGAGAGGTCGGGCAGTCCAGGGTCGAGAACCAGTGCAAGCGGTGGGAGAGGCAGGCGAGATCGGCGTCAGGGACGGGCGTAGGTTGATAACAGCGAGAGGATCCAGACGGGGCAGACGAGGAACATAGTCAGAGCCGAGCAGGGTCGTTACCGGGGAATTGGTCCAAGGACGAGGCGGAGGCAGGGTCGGAGACGGGCTGTTGTCAACCGGGGAACGAAGCAGTACAACAAGAAGACAGGCGCTGGATTACTGGTGCAATGCAAATATGAGAGACTGGTTAATAAAGGCAGTGCAGATCAAAGGCGAAGATTGTTGGCTATCAAGATAATAGGGGCAGATTGTTGGCTATTAAGACTATCAAGATCACAGGCGCAGACTGTTAGCTTGGAGACCATGACACCCATAAAGTAACTCCACTCGCCCACCTTGTTGAAGCTGACCACCTCTGACTGTCCCTCATCACCACCTACATCCCCCTGTGATGGCAATCAAAACCTGTAATAAGAACAGGGTCTTGGCCCAAGACAGCCCTCCCACTCAACTGAACAAGATTTTATCTTTGCCCGGCTCAAGTCAAACAGATCCTCAGCAGCTACACCTCTACCACCATCCATCACCACCAGCACACTGATGGTTCAGGAGCATAGAGTGAGAGATGTGTGCTGAAAACACTGGACTTCGGGAAGGTGGCAGGACCTGACGGAGTACCCAGCAAGGTACCCAGAGTGTGTGCTGACCAGCTGACTGAAGTTTTTACCACACCTTTTCAATCAGTCCCTGTCACAATGTAGCCTCCCGACCTGCCTCAAAGCCTCATCATTATCCCTACTCCCCAAAGACAGCAGTGGACAGTCTCAATGACTTCCACTGCTGTCACACTTAGATTTGTAGTCATGAAGTACTTTAAAAGGCTGTTTCTCTCAATACATCAGGGCCTGTCTGCCACTCACTCTGGACCCCATCAGCTTACCTACAAGACAAACTGATCTGCTGATGATGCAATAATCACCATCACCAGCTGCATTGTATGAAGGAACGCTTCAGGAGATCCTTCCTGCCAATAGCCATTACCCTCTATTACTCTTCCCCTCTGTGTGACAGCATTCTGGACATTATTCCTGTACTCAATGGAAAATAATGCACTAATGGTTTCTATAAAACCTTGCTTATCCCAGCCTCTGTACAATTTGACTGTCTTTTGCACATCTGCTTTGGTTGTTTGTTGTACATAGATTGATTTGAGTGTTTTTGTAACTACTGTATAGTTTATTTTTGTACTGTTTTTTTTAATGCTGCAACAGTGTAGTTTCCCAATTTGGCATCAATAAAGTACATCTATCTATCTATTATCTTGCACTATATGAGTATTCAGTATTGTCCTCCCTGGTTCTGGGCATACACTTAACTGTGGCTGTTAGTGTCCGAGGTTGACATGTTTCACCGTGGAGAAGCTGATTACCAGCGTATCATTCTTAGTCAGTGTGCTGATCAGTGAATAAACCTGTCGGAAGAAATGGGTTTCCAAAAGATATTTGAAAGTGCTTAAGGAAGTGGCGTGCTGAATGTCCTAAGGGAGAGGATTCCAGAAGGAGGGGCCTGCACACCTGAAGGTTCTTCATCCCATGGTGGTTTTGTGAGTAGGTGGGGGGAACAAGCTGGATGGAGGAGGAGGAACTTGGAGAACAGGCTCTTGATGTAGAGGAGATTCTGTGAGGTACAAGGGGACAACATTGTTGATAGCCTTAAACGTGAGCAGGAGGATTGAGGATTTACCATTGTCCAATGGTGGTGTCGAGAGAGGGGTGCCAGCAAGACCAGGAACCTTGGAAGTTATGTTAAAGTTATGCTAACGCTCCGCTCGGGCTACACTACCAAGTCTATGGGGCTATTGTTATGGTTGATGGAACAAAGTCATTCCTCGAACTGACTGAGCCTCTCCTCAAGTGGCGCTACATTTAATAAAAAATACCAGATACAGTCATTGAGGAGGGGGCTACACTAAACATCATGCAAGTGGAGCAAGAAAAGACATGGGGGACACAGGTGGAAGGGGAAAGTGATATCAAAGCCAAGAGGTGATTGCGCTAAACAGATGAAAAAGAAAGTGTAATACGGAGCAGAGAAGTGATTAACCGGACAAATCACCTTTTATAAATTACAATCCGGGGACATTCGTACAGTAAGTATGCGTGAGGGGCTTGTTTGCGTTGCCTCTTGGCACCATCGCCTGCGTGACAGTCACATCTTCAATGGTGAGCTGTCTCCGTACGAGTAGCACTGACCAATCAGGCAGCTGTGTTTCCCTGTGAGGCCAGCCCTTTAATATGACAGTCCTCAGCTGCTGTAGATCTGGAGCAGAGTAAGGATGTTCCCTCAGTTCAGTCAGCCTAGAAGAAGAGATGTGTTGGATTGGCACGATCTCATACTCTGCTCTTTCAGTACTGTGCTGCTCTGTAGAGACTCAGTGAGCATGAGACAAAACGTGAGCAATTATTGAGCCTTTTTTGTGCACGAGCAGGAAGCCGCAGTCTCGGCATTTGCTGCAATCTGGCTATAGTTGAGTGTATGGGCCCATTGAAGTTAAAGGATCTGTAATTCCATAGACAATTATTGAATTTTGAACACGCAAAACAATGGCAAAATCTTCATTCACAATTTGTGTATAGTGCATCTCAGTCTGTGCACATAGTAGTACGAGAGGTGAAGGCAATCAGAACGACTTCCTGAAGGCACGTTGCCCTTTGTAAGTACTGTGAGGCATCGCAGGTCACAAGTGTGGCCGGTTCACATAAACATACTCATAATAGTATTTTTTCATGTTCTCTTCATTTCATATTAAATGGCACTTGGTCGTGCTGCATCAAGTTTTGCATATTATGGTGTATTATGACTTTTATCCAATCATAATTCAGCTTGCTTCTGTGGTCAGGTTCTATGAAATCTCCCTGAGTCCCTTGCCATAGCTCGATCTCGAGTCTACGACACGCAAGACCAGCTAAAAGGTCTGATGCTGAATTAGACATGTACACATTCTGTGACTGGATAAGCGCTTGTTAGCCTGAAACTTTGATACCATCTGCAATTTAAAATGTAGCTAACTTTTCTCATTGGTGGCTGTGTCCCAGCTGTGCCAACAGGTTCAATGGTTTTAGTGTTGCATATTTGGCAAAACAAATAATCTGTTTACTTTATTTTCAATTATTAACTTGTTTCATGATCATCTCCTTGGTGAAGAGTTTCCTTTTGACAAACATGTTTAAGCCTAGCCTGGTTTTGGTAGTTTCCTACTCTTAATTGCAAATGTAAGCTTAGTGATTTCAAAATTCGAATGCTCTGGAAATTCCGGAAAAAGCGTTGCTTGACTAGCCTATATGCAGTTGATTCTGTAAGTGTGATTCTTTATGGATTCTCGAGCCGTAGTATTGATGGTATTATGAAGCGTATTTAATTTAGACAAGGCCAAGTGGGACGTCACTTAAGACCTAGGTGTGAAAAGCATTATTCGCCACGGGTAAGAGGTCAGAGTCAGAGAGCCAGAGGCAGGTGTCGGCCAAGCTACTCTTTCTCTCTGAGGAGCAACCACTGTGTGTCACTCGACTTCACCGGTAGGCCTGCCAGGAAGATCAAAGGTGAGAGGTGGTCAGGAACGTTTGCGTAGTCGGGATCGGGAGGATCCGAAAGTCTGATGGCTGCTCCTTGGACCGCTTCATGTGCCCTCATATAGGTTGGGTGTAGGCTGGTCAACCCGGGGCTTGGCAGGTGGAGGATGAGACAACACTCTGGCCTCTGCTCTGCTTAGATGGCTGCCAGGCAAAAAATTGCACAGCATCATCATCCGTGCTGTTGAAATGATGTTGTCTGCTGGGTCCACTTATGATGTAGTCGTTCTGTCATGGTTGGTGTGGAGGTAGGACCCAAATGCAGAACTCAAGGTTGCAAGTGATAGCAGCTGTTATTTCAGAAAAAATAAAAACAACTGTAAATAAAGCTTTGGAGCAAAGTTAACAGAGCAAAGTTCTAAAACCAAAATAAATCAGAACAACAACAACAGAAACCATTTGATGACCAAGTAGGACAACAACCAGACAAAGGAAGACAAGGACTACACTGTTTGTAGAAGAGGTCAGGGGAACACAAGTGAGAACAGGACAGACAATGGACAGAGGACATTGGACAAGGGTAAAGAATACAAAATAAGTAAATGTCCTCAACATGGCACTGCGATGGGTAATGACAACTCATGACCACGCCAATTATGTTTCCTGAGCAGTAGCAGTAAATTACACATTCACACTTGCTTACCAAGTTTTTCAAGCTTCATGTATTGCAATAGACATTGCATAACACTCGGTGTAAATGTCATGAGAGTGTTAGATGGAACAGTAATTTTGATACTCAGCATTTCTTAATTTTGATTTTAAAAGGTGCTTTTATAATTATACAAGAAAAAAAAATCAATATTTCTTTAGACCTTTTTGTAAATCTGAGTGAATCTAGTCCATATGCTTTGACAACACACTCCTGCTTTCAAAGAACACTGCATTTTGGATTATTCAAATCCAAAAATGGAATTCATTCAAAGGAGATTGAAGAGCATGCAAGGATTTTTTTGAACAGTGACATTTCGTAACACACTGGTTTGCTTTATTAACAGTTGAGGGACAGGGTAAGGTATCATTAAAATACTCCGGTATGTGTTGATGTATGTCTTCCCATTGGAGGGTTGCTCTTTCTAATTGGTCTTAATTGTTGGTAATACCCCCATGTCGTTTTCCTTTAGTTTGCCTCGGCATGCAACTGAGAAGATGTCTTTTTTATTGATGTGACAGCGCTAAATTGAGAGCCTTTGGCAGAGTGTCAAAGCCTAATTAATCACTCTAATTTCATCTCTCCATGCGTCCTCAACTATTGAGTTAATGTAATCAGAGGGTTTACCATCTTCATGATAGTTGAGCCTCCTCATGCTAATTAGTTGCTAGCTCCGAGATGGAGAAGCCCTAAGGGTGAGAGGCTAAGGGCAAAAGCTGGCCTAAAAGGCCACATAATGACCAAGGAACATGAACTCGGAATCCAGTACATTCATTGTACGCGTCGTTAATTACACACACACACACACACACACACACACACACACACACACACACAAATGTCAATTTTTGCCGTGAACCCACCACTACCCAACCTTCACTGCATTGTTGATTTTGATCCCATATATTAAACTGCATTACAGTGACTCCCCATTAAAGCCTTCTTGCATCATCATGTGAGCATTGAGAGGCTGACTTGCCTTTCATGAGCTATAAACCCTCGGCACCAAGCTTGGCTGGCATCTGCTCCGCTGGGAAGGCTAGATTGGGAAAGCGGGCCATGAATCAGAACAGGTGGGGTGGGGGGGGGGGTGTGCGTGCGTGTGTGTGTGTGTGTGTGTGTGTGTGTGTGTGTGTTTGCGGTATGTTGTCTGCGTCTGACCCTTGCCCAACTCACTGCTGCTTGCTAATGTTGGTGATTAAGAATTTTAGGGCTGTTCCACTGTAAGTAGCTGTGAGTGGTTAAGTGTCACTCTGAAGACAATCACAAGCAGAAAAAAAAAAAAAAAACAGCTAAGCAAATTCAAGTGCTGCACCAGTTCCACAGTAAATAAACCAGATTTGTCAACGACGACTGCTACTGCTACTGCTACAGCAACAGTATGGCCTGTGAGAAGTGACGTCCTTCTTAGCAAAGACAGCATAGTGAACGTCATTAAAATTGGATGCAAAATTCATTACCAAACCACTACTTCCCACCCATATGTTGAAAAAGCTGTGTATTGCTTCGAATTACCTGCTGTTCATTAAAAAAAAGAAAAAAAAAAGAAAAAAAAGAAATCTTTTTAAATGTGGTTTATGAACTTGACATTTTCAAAGATATCTGAGTGGACACATTGCAAAACAAGGAAAAATGTTGGAATAGTCTTCTATATATGTAGTATTCTGTGACTGTGGCAATCAAATAGGTTGAGGAGATATTTGCTTTTTCAATGTATGTGTGTAGATAAATTTATACCTTCATTTTGCCTGAATGTTGCATTTTGTCCTTAGCTGTGAATCAATTTGCTCAAGAAATTAAATGACATAAATTAAATGTAACTATTTTTTTTTGGCCCCCTGCCCATTGTCTATTATGCCCTTTGCCATTTCAATGTGATTGGGTGTAATTCACATTGCATGAACATCGCGGCAATTTTTTTTTCTATGTTCTATATCTGGGTGTGAAGATTCACTGCAACTGCATTTACCCCGAATCAGAGGGTAAATTTTAACATTTACCTTTTTTTTAACATTACATGGGACGTTGACATGTAGTGTGAACAGATCGCAGACAAACCCTTAACGTAACCCCATGTATGCACCTTTTTCTTTTTTACACACAAGCTTCCAGGTGTAATGAATGGCAAAAGTGTTTTCTTTCTTTAATGTAAATAGCTGTCACATCAGCAAGGACTAAAAAGATTCATATTTAATTATAACTCTCTTTGGAACTGTCTTTGTGTTAAGTAGCCCACTATTAAATTTTATGATGACTATTCAGATTCTATATTTAAGCATTTTGTCCAATATGATGTAAGAGGTGCATTTTTGCAACAAAATTTGATTTTACATGTCGAATGGGAAATTTGTGTAGCTGGGGAAAAAATATATAAAAATCATGTCTATAAATAGAATTGTGCAGCACAATGTCAAGTGTCTCATTTCCTTTGTGGTACATAGAAATATGATCAGAGAAAATGATAGAAATCCTCAGTTGAGTGGGGGGTGAAAAAAAAAAGGTTCAGCAATCATCCTCGAATCAACAAATATATTATTTTCAACAAATAGTGAGAATTGTAATGTCTTGTTAATTTAACAGTGCCCTTTGGTTCTCCATGCAGTTCGGAAAAACAAACATTTGTATCACCCATGAATCAATTAATCAATACCACAAAAGCATTGAAAACTATGACAGGACCTAAATAGTTAGTCATTGCTTTAACTACAGCTGGATGTTGTACTCTTTCTTGTGCCTCCCGCTGTTCTTTCCCACACACACACACACACACACACATACACACACACACGCACACACACACACACACACACACACACACACACACACACCCACACACACACACACACACACACACACACAATTATACGTTTTGAAGACAGCAGTTAAGATCAAATGGACTGTAAGGCATACAATGTAACCTGCTTGGTTTTAGAATGTTTTTTTTTTCTTTTAAGATTTATTTTACAGTGTCTCAGTACAACAACATAAATACTGTGCTGGGGGGGGAAAAATTCCAAAATTAAGACGTTTTTGTTTCTTCTTTATTCTTTTTTCTGTAAACATTGAGAAATGCAAATTAAGTATCTTTAGTTTGCAACAAGACAACAACATCTACAATAACAGCAACTGTCCAAAGAAGTAAGGCTTGTGTCACCTCAGTCTCTAATAGGCTCAGAGCAAAAATGAACGTTTTTGTCCATTATAATTTCTTAACTACTAAATTTAAAGTTGTTGTTTTTTTTCTTAACAGTGCTCCATTTGGGGTGGGGGTGGAGGTGGTGGCGATGGTCAGGGGGTGGGAGTGGAAGGTGGGAGGGGCGGGGGGGTGAGTTGGGGAGGTGTCTGTCTATCAGAAGAGGCTTGTCAGCGTGGTTTGCGACGGGCTCCGACACTCGTGAACATCCATGCCGCCGGGCACTGTGGTGAGTACAGAGGTAACCGCAGGCATTGTGGGATTAGTTAGGTCTGTCAGGGTTGTGGGGGTGCTGGAGGGGCTCATGGAGGCGTTGGATATTTCTGAGGCAGGGCCCGATGGTGTCCCACACTGCAGCGTTGATCCGTCTGATGCCTTGTCAACACAAGAGCCCTCCTGCCGCAGTAGATTCCTTCGAAACTTTGCCCGGGCATTTTGGAACCAGACCTGCAGAGGTACAAAAAAAAAAAAAAAGGCAAAAAGCAAACAAAAAGCAAACTGTTACAAAAGGGGTAAAATTGGTCCGCTCATTTTCACTATGTGTACGAAATTTCACCACTACAGTTCGCTGTTTCCAAATTTCTCGCAGTATGTGAAAAAAATCCTCCAGGCCCCTCACAAAGAACCGACGAGGACATACAGAGAAAATAAAATAAATCTAAGTAACATTCACTGTTTTAGAAGGATCACCGTTTGCAATGTTTCAAGTTACAATTTTGGTTATTTCTTTAACAAAAATAATACATGTGCATGTGCGTGCACATTCACACACACACACACACACACACACACACACACACGTGCAAACATGCCTTTCCTTGTAGATTTTTTTTTTTCAATTTAAACACACACACACACACATATATAAATACATGCACTTGAGTGTGTATATATATATGTATATATACATATATATATATATACATATAAATATATGAGTGTATATAAATGATGAAAGTATATATTCACCACAGAATAAATAGATAGATAGATAGATAGATAGATAGATAGATAGATAGATAGACAGATAGAACCCAGACTGGGAAATTGCAGAATAGCGGTGGCATGGACATGCAATAACTAATTGTACGCAACAGAATAACCTATACATATTAAAATCTCAAAATAAAAAAGCACTCTTGAACAAGTTTATACAACCTATTGGCATTATACAGTGTGAATATTAATGTCTGTAGTGCAAAAAACGCAACCTGTTTAAGGGCACAATGTGTTCTAGTGAAGTGCAATGGCATGCGGTGGTAAAGATTTCCTGCATCTGGATCTTTCAACACGTATGTGACTGACACAACATTGAACTGACGTGTTGTATACGAAGAGCAAAATGTTAAGAGGCGGCCCTTCCCTGAACACATCATGAGACCTTCAATACCCGACCAAGTTGGCTGACATGGGCCATTTAGCTGCTACATGCAAAACAACACTGCGGACATACAGGGAAGTTTAAACATCAGGGATTGGTTCTTTTTCGACATCCACAACCACGTATCACTCATACCTACATCTCTTCTATGATGAAAGACAAAAACAGGACTAAAGACAATGTGTTAAATAAATAAATAATTTACACAGGACTGCTTCTTAGTGTCATTTGGGTCCTTCTCTTTCTTTCTTTCTTTCTTTCGTTCTTTGAATGTAATGTTTTCATTTAATGCACTGCTTATTTTGCCATTAAAGAACTGAAGTGATGGCTCAGACTGCACTGTGCACAGGGACACAGCAGAAATGAATTGACGATAGTGTCACAGGAAACAGAGGGAAAACAGGCATGAAGACTCCAATGTATCAAAACAAAATGACTGCTTTGTTTTCTATTATTACTAATGAGAGCACCGGGTGATGCATTTATTTATTTATTTATTTATTTATTGTGTTGCTCTGGAATTGTTTCATTCATTATTTTTTGTGCCATGTTCCTTCTTCTTTTTTGCTCTCCAGATCATTTGCTATGGTCTTCAGAGGAACTCAAAAGCAGTGCAATCACCCACTGAGCAAGCACTACCAGGCATTGACTTTCTTGTCTATCAGTCTTTACTGTGAAGCATTGCATTGTCCAGCAAAATACATTTTGGTTCCAAAACCCTAACGAGTGTAGTTTGCATATCAGTGCATAAACAAAGACTAACTTTTAACTCCCTTCTAACAACTGAAGAATGTTCTTGTTTGGTAGTTTTACTCGAAGAACATATGAAAGATCGCCCAAAAGTCGTCACTCATTTCACGCCTGTTTATCCTCACAGTGTACACCCTTGTTGTTTTCTACAAGGCTTCTGGAAACCTCAAATCCTATTTTACAACAGCCAGGCTTGTCCTGGAAACTGACAGGGGCCTCGTCCCCCCGCAGAGAGGCCGACAGACGTACCTGTAGAACCCGCTTGGTGAGGCCAGTCTTCTGCGCAAGCTGCTTGAGGTCCTTTGCATCCGGGTTGTGGTTTATGGCAAAGTAGGACTTCATGGTGCGAAGCTGGTGGTGCTTGAAGGACGTTCTCATGCGCTTGGTTTTCTGACTGGAGCTGTACTGGGAGTCCCGATCCATGGACTCTCCATCGTTCTCATTACAGCTCAGCGCTGAGGCACCCCAGAACATAGGAAAACAAGTGTGCTGGTCATAATCCTTGTCATCACTTCTGTGTGTATGTCAAGCTTCGAATTAGCTAATACTAGCCAACAGCTTTTTATATACATTCTTACACTCACACAGTTAATTTAGAGTTCTCGGTTAGGCTGACATGCAGGTCTTTTCCCTCCTGATTTTCTCAATTGAAATAAGAAGAAATGAGTCATGACGATCATAAGTGACATCACTGTTTCTTCTCACTTCACCTCCCATCTCTCTCTGTTTACATATCTTTCTTCTTTTGGAGAAGGTGCTAGCCTGGCTCTAGAACACACACACACACACACACACGTGCGCGCGCGAGAGCGCGCACGCACACAGAAACCACTAACAACGACACGCGTGTATTTGTCTCTGCTTACAAATTTCTTGGCAACCTTCAAAGTGTTGCTGAATGCATAACAGTTCGTGTTCAATATCAAAACGCTGCAATGATGAATATGAAGTGAGGCAAAGCGTCGGAATAACACTTCACTTAATTAGCCCATACACACCAGGCGGAACAAATGCTACTTTCCATCCAAAGCATATTGTGGCATTTCGATGGGGGGGGTGGAAAGAGCAGTGAATTGCCTTTCTGCTCCTCTTTTCTTACTCATCGACGTCTCATTCATTCATGACTGCTACCAGTAACTCTGGACAACAGGCCGCACATATGTTCTCCCAGTGAAGCTTGCGTGTTGTTACTGATTGGAAACAGAAGAGGGCTTGCTGCTCCTCACTTTTTTTCCCCCGCCACTACTGTGCTTCACATCCAACTTCCCTTTACTTTTTTTTTTTTTTTTTTAATTCAATATGTTCAACTATAAACA
This sequence comes from Nelusetta ayraudi, assembly GCF_046127955.1. Classification (NCBI taxonomy): domain Eukaryota; kingdom Metazoa; phylum Chordata; class Actinopteri; order Tetraodontiformes; family Monacanthidae; genus Nelusetta; species Nelusetta ayraudi. The sequence continues at coordinate 3,306,270 of NW_027466142.1, forward strand.
TTGTTCATACTGCTCAGTGGCCACCCAGTTCCTTCTTGTTACCGTGATGAGCCATTTTACAACTTTTTCCTACGATGTCAAACCAAAAAGAGATTTAAGAAAAAAATGGCACTGCAGGCGTCTGTAAGTAATCTAAGAATCTGTCACGGTTTTGCCAACAACATTTTTTTTTTTTTTTTTTGTACAATCAACCAAAAGTGCAGGCTGTAAAATTGGTGCTGAAAGTCCCCCCGCAACTCACACAACCACAGTGACCCCAACGCACCCATTTCTGCTCAATCCCGGGCTTCACTAGCAGTGTGAGTCTGGTGTTGGGTGGGAGGGGGATGGCAAGATAAGACATCAATTGGGTATGACAAGTGGAAAATGGTGAAAGCTTAATCTTGTACATAAAAAAAAAAAAATGTAACCCTAAAAGGACATGAGGACAAAACACACCTGCTTTCAGTTGTATAGCTTGATGAAAAATGGCTATACTTTGCTGCCTTTTTTAAAAATTTAAATTTAAATGTATCTTTTGGTTTGGGTTCTTACATACAGGGACTCATTTTCACAGCATGCTATTAGACCGCAAAGTGATAGTTGAGAAAAGTCCTCTGTTGTGTTAAAGTTCCTGAACAACGTTAGAAGGCAGTCAAAGTTCCACAACTTGTTTCATTTTGTGAACCCCCCCCCCCCCTCCCCTCTCTCTCTCTATCCCCCCAGTTTGGTACCACCACATTAGGCACCCAAATAAAGTGTGAGGACGAGCATTGTGCAGCAGCTGACAGAAAAACACGCTGCACAGAACCAAATCTCTGCACTTTTGCTTTTCAACAGATGTCAAAGTGTTTCAGCGGCAGCGTGACGCGACTGGAAAAGTTTTCACGAAGCCGTATCACACACGTGTGCTACACAGAACGAAACTGCAATATTATTAATAATAAATAATAATACTCGGTGTTCTCCACCATAGCGATGTTTTTTTTTTTTTAAGAGGACAATAATAAAGACACTCCGCGAAAAGAATGACAGCCCCTCCCCCCTCTCGTTCTCTCACTTTCTTTCTTCCTTTCTTTCTTTCTTTAAAAAAAAAAAAAAAAAAACTTTTAAAATTTGTATCGCGTCCTTACCTGCGTTGTAAGCGGCCAGCTCGGCTCCCGGCCCGGGGCTTTTCCTCTTCCTCGGCCGGCCTTTCTGCACGGTCCCCACGCCGTTGAAGTAGGATAGTCCAAGCGTGTTGGCCGGACCCAGGCCTTTGTGCTGCACCACGTCCGAGTGGTTAAAGTGTGTCTGGTATTCTCCCTGGACGACAGTCTCAAAGTGCAGCCGGCAGTACACCAGCGTGTCCTTCATGCCGAAATGGTCCCCGGTCGTGAGCATCTTGCTGCAGGTGGTGCAGGTGAAGCAGTTGAGGTGGTAAACCAGCTCCCGGGCCCGCATCACCATTTCAGAGGCCGAGATACCCAGGTGGCACCGGGCGCACCTCTGCACCGAAAATCTTCTGCGGACAACACGGACACGTCATTAGCGGCTGCGCGGCCCCGCTCGTGGGTCAAAACTGATATTATTTAGTTGTTTGCGCGTGTTTGTAAATTGCGTGTGTGTGTGTGTGTGTGTGTGTGTGTGTGTGTGTGTGTGTGTGTGTGTGTGTGTGCAAATTGGCTCTTAGACCAAGTTACGACTCCCCAACATGTTTTTCCTTTCTTGATGCACTTAGTCACTTTATCACTATATTTAGACCCTGGCAGGGAAACGTCACGTCTTCTTGATTGAGTAAAATAACAATAACCAAAATAAATCAGTTTGTTTTTTGTTTTTAATTTAGGATGCTATTTTTTTCTCTCTCTCTCTGCAATATTTCACGAACATTAGCAGAAAGCTAATGACGAAATTGCGTGTAAATGACGAATAGTGTTGAGGTTGTGTGTCCCCCACCCCCTCCACCCCTCCTGCACGTCGCTCGTACCTGTAGTAATCATCCTTGCAGTAGATGCTGCCGTCCTTGCTGAAGCAGGTGAGCTCGGACTCCAGGTGGAGTTTGCACTCGCTGCACTTGAGGCAGCGCATGTGCCACTGTTTGTCCACGGCCAGCAGGTAGTACCGGTCCGCGATCTTCCTGCCGCAGCCGGCGCACAGCGCGACTCGCTTGCTGGTCATACACGGCATGGACTGCGGGTGAACACGGGCACAGAGACGGGGGGCGGGGGGGGACACACACACATGACATTGGCGTTATGGGGAGAGAGAGAGAGAGGGAAAAAAAACGAGCAAAGTAGAGAGGTTCATAGAATCCACCGGCCTGGCTGCAGTGGGAGGAAATTTTATCTCTGAAAACGGCACTCTGAATGTTAAGAAGTTGTCAAAAAAGCGTTACAAAACCTATAACAAAATGTGTGTTTAAAGTAGTAGTAATAATAATAATAATAATAATTAATAATAATAATAATAATAATAATAATAATAATAATAATAATAATAATAATAATAATAATCTGTTGATTCCCTTTTGCGTTTTTTTTATATTATTAGCATTTTATATATAAAAAAAATGAGAAACGTCTGGTCGTTTTTTTCGACTACACAGTTTAGAATTGATTCTAGTATCGAACAATGCATAACATGGCAAAATAATTTATTGTAAAATTATTTTCGGGTTTTCTAAAGAGAAATACTGGCTAATTATATCTGAAAACACATATAGCTCCAAATTATAATTTGTTCGGTAAGACTGACAAAAAACACAGTTTTTTTTTATTTTAAGAAGTGGTTAATTTAACAACAACACAGGCAGATGCACTTACTTTCACTATGCACTCTCACTGTTTAGGAAACTATTGTTACCTCACATATAGAAAATATACATTAAATGATGGTATTTTAGCAAAGAATAAGAACTTGCAAATGAGCTTAATGTCATGGTTTTATTTATTCCTAGTGGCATCCGGCGTTTGTGAACTGTATTAATTGTAGCATACACCAAGATTTTAGGGGATCGAATTTAAAAAGTTGATAAAAAAGACAGTCAAGCGAAAATACACAATTTTCTAGGGAAAACGGCACGATTTGTGCTATTTGTGCTTCTTGGTTCGGTCGAAGTTGCGTCGCCCAAATAAATTTTAAACCTTCTGCAGGAAGCTGCGACTTTTTTTTTTTTTTTTTTTTTTTTCATTTAACCCACTTTGCCGTGTGACTCGTATACAAACCAAATAAAAACACATTGACTTTTTGGTGGAGGGTCGCTCTGTCCGAACGAAAGGATGAAACAAAACCAAGCAACCAAAGAAAACTAAACAACATTCGGAGCTGAACCGGCGCGTTTTGAATGTGACACCGGCTGCACTAACGTGTCACCCCGTGCCAGAGTACAGGAACACCGTTTACCGTTTCCGATTCTCCCATATCGATCGCCGAGCTGATGGCTACCGACTCGCTCTTCGCTCTCCGGTCCATTTCTTCCACCACGCCGTGCACGTCGCCTCCGGGGAGGCCGTGAAAAAGCATCGTTGCCGAAGAGGGGAGAATGTTATAGCTGTTCTCCTCGGGTCTGCAGGCCAAGATGTCCATCAGAGGCGAAAAGAAAAAGAAGAAAGAAAAAGAAGAAAAGGCGCAACAACGCAGGTCGGAATTCTTCTCACGCTTTTTTTTTTTTTTTTTTTTTTTTTCTCACGTTTTCCTTCGTTGCGCCGTTTAAGTGAGAAATCCAGATCACGGAGGGGGGGAAAAAAATATGAGGGGAAAAGTTGGACACGTGTTCTTCACACTACGTCTCCTCTGCCAATGGAAACCGTTATCTGAATTTCCGGTGCTCCCTGTTTCTTTTCTTTCTTTCTTTTTTTTGTACAAGCTATTATTAATTCATAAACGCAGAGACTGTTAAAAAGTGTTTCGTTCTTTTGTGTTTTTCATCCGTGCTGGTCGATCCGAAGACCATTTCTTAATGTCCTCACTGCTTTACTACGGTGGATAAACGCAGTAATTGAAACCCAAGTTCCTTTCTGCAGCCAGAGTTCAGGGCTCCGACAGCGTGCATGCCAATGGGGAAAAGAAAAAATACAGAAAAAAAAAAAATACAAAACAGAAGTCCACCCTTGCCTGTGGCTCACAGGGACACAACACAACCGTTGCGCCAAAGCCGCTGTAAGCAGTCTGCCGCTGCTGCACACTCACAAGTGGAGGAAAACAAGAGGAAAAAAAAGAAAAAATAGGTCCCAAAAAAATCTGACAACGGCCTTCGGAATATTCGTCTTCCTCCTTCTTCAAGGTTCTGTCCAAGTTGATAGTCGTTGACGTCTTTTTCCACAACTACTGCCTTCCTTCCAGAGGGACAATTGGTGGTGGTGGTGGTGGTGGGGGGAACAACACAAACAAGAGTGTTTATATTTGATAAACCTCCTGAGCGGCACCTCTCTCTCTCTCTTTTTTTCTTTTTCCTTTGCAGCGGTCTGTTTGGTGTGTGGATGTTGTGCCAGGGAGGACGCGTACATGCGCGTAGAAGAGGAGGAGCCCGGCTTCACGTTGACTGATGAATGTTTAGCGCCCCCCCAACCCACACACACACACCCACGCACACACACACACACACACACCCGAACCGCGGTCCTCCTTCTCAGGTCTCGCTTGGACCCCTTCGCTCCTTATCAACGGGCCCGGTTGCGTCACGACGCACCGGTGGCGTTCATTGGCTGCTCTCGTCCGTCACCGCGCTGTGTTGTGTCTGTGCTTATGCGCCGAGCGGGTCTGGAGAAGGAGGGTGGGGGGGGGGGGGGGGAGAGAGAGAGAGAGAGAGAGAGAGAGAAGCAGCAGCATCTTCTCCCCCTCCGCTCTCGCGAAACGACAACAAGCGGCCACCCCATCCACGCAACATTACACAAATCTCGATGCGTGTCGTCGCGCGGGCCGCGCCGTTGTTGACGGTGAAGAGGAGACGAGGCTCCGAAAACGTGCGCGCCGAGGGAGGATTTGCTCTGGGACTTTGCGGCGCGCGCCGCACACACACCGGGAGGAGTTCCCGCGGCACGCAGCGCACCGTTCCCGCGCGCAGCCTCACCATGGCACCAAAGGACCGCTTGCCTTTGCGCACGGGACCGGCGGGAGCAGCAGCGAAGCAAAGATCATCTCAGAAACTTCTCAGCCACGCACCACTTGCGCCGAAGCGATAGTGTGTGTGCGTGTGCGTGTGTGTGTGTGTGATATATATATATATATATATATGTATGTATATATATATATATATATTATATATATATATATATATATATATATATATATATATATATATATATATATATATATATATATATATATATATCTATATATATTTCAAATAATGACATCGCTTTTATTGAATTATTTATTTTCCTGAAACAAATATGCGCCTTTGTATTGATTACTTCAACTCGCATTAGGACAATTTAAGATTTGTAACAAACAGTATTTATCCACAAAAAAAACAAAAACATTTTTAAAAACCCAACACCGCAACCAACGGCCATAAGCTGGTAATTAATATTTATACGAACAAAAGTGGGTTTTAAATAATTCATCATGTTAATTCGGGAAACCTTTTTTTCTTGTTTTGTTTTACACTTTGGAATTTTTAACGTCACACAGTCTTTCCATTTATTTATTTATTTATTTATTTAGCGCACAGCGTTAAGACTAACATGATCCGGATCCGCTCCTTCTAATTAGCTCTCTGCTCTTAATTGGAAGGGGAAAAGTGGACCCAGTCATTAGAGGACGTTGTCTGAGGACCGGGGTAGAGAGCTTACACAAAAGAAGGTGTGGGAGGAAATTGACACGTTCTCGCGTTACCCACGCCCACTCTACATGTCCCCCCCCTCAAAAAAAAAAAAAAATACAAAAAATACTCAAATTCAGTTCAACCGGTCAGCGGGCGAACACGACGAGCGCGTCAAAACCACAGTTCGCACTCCTGCGATTCCACACGGACGTTTATTTTACCGAAAACCAAAGGCAAGGAATTTATAACTATTGGGGGGGGGGAAGAAAAGACTTTGCCCCTTTCCCCAAACCGTCCTGCAACACCTCGTGTTTGGGGTAGGTTATTGTTTTACAGCACAAATATGATATGTTAAGCTCCTAAATCCTCATGCAAATCAGCTCCTCTGTTACACCCTTAATTGAATACATGCATATTTATATCAGCCTTTTCTGCGCAGCCATCCTTTATACATTAAACATAGAGTGTGTCTGTAGGCGTGCACAACATGCAGTATAAACCGCTATAGTCTATGATGAAGTCGGGGGAAAATATTAGTTTGTATGTATTTCTCTGATTTCGTGCAGGTTCTTACCTCCAAACGCACGTAGCAATTTACTCGGCGGTTTATGCAAATACGAGACTCTAATTTGCTTCGCTTTACTCCACGTTCACACTTAACTAAATGAAATAGACGATTTTACTGTGCCATAATAATCTGTACAAAATTGTATTCACACATGCTGCAATATTTTTTTTTAAAGGTTAAAGTTAACTTATTTGAGTTCAGCCCAGATTACCCCCCAAGCAGACCAACACTGTCCAGTTACAATAGCGACACCAGTGAAACAACTTTTTATGAATGTATGTAGGGCCGCTTCAACACACATTCATGCTGGAGAACATGCAGCAGTAAAGTTACGGTTGCGTTGAAGAACGAAATAATGCATTTTACAAACACGTGCATCTAAACATTCTTGCAAAAAAAAATATGAAAATATACATTTACAAGTATGTTTTTTACTATTACAGGCTCAGAACTTTGGGGAAACATCCAGACTATTTCAAATTAATGGCATACCCTGTTTACCCTTTATTAATGGATATTTCTTATATGAAATAGCCATGTATCACCAAAGTATATGCATTAGGTGTTTGTTTTTTTTTAACTGAAAACCACATTTTTGCTAGTTTGTTTGTAAAAGGCATCTCCATTAACTATTCAAAGGTGTGCATGATATATCAAAAGTGAGCGTAAAGAAGTATTGAAAATGCATACACTTAAATTCTTTTTTTTTTTATTGAATTGCACTGGTTTGGAGTGCCTGCACCAACAAATAAAAAAAATAACTGGTGTATCAATCTTTTATACAAAAATATTAAATTATTATTAATAATAATTGTTTTAAACTTGGGCCATGCATGTCTTATTTCAACACAACCACATCTGTTCAAATGTAAGAGCTGATACAAGTCGACATTGTCTTTGGCAAACACGCAGGCATGTGCATGCACGCATGCACACACGCGTGTGTGTGCGCGCGCTCACACACACACACACACACACACACACACAAACTCACTCACTCTCTCCTAATAACCACCCAGAGAGCAAGAAGGTAACTTAAATGTTTTGAGAAAAGAACAAGCCCTGTGTGTGTGTTGTTGTTGCAGAGGTGCTGTTGCTGCTGTGACAACCAAAATGCTGATGCAGCTCACACCTCATCTCATAATGATTTCCAAATTTGGCAGCCATCAATAACACAAATCTGCATCTTTGAGAAAAACATCACCCTTGTCAGACTCCTGGCATCTGTTTGATCTCTGCGCTTTTAAATTCTCCACTAGGGTAGAGGGAAGCATTGGATGTGTGCTTTTAATGGGATGCTGCTGTGGAAGTAGGGAGCAGGTTCCATACTCTCTGAGGAGAGCTCACTGTAATTAAGAAAAAAGGAACAAAGCAAAGGGGAATAAAAACACATGAAAGAGATCATCTAATCATCTGCGTACACCATCTACGCTACTGCCCACATGCAAACACTCCCTTTTAATGACAGCTAAGGGGGAGAAAGTACACACACACACACACACACACACACACACACACACACACACACACACACACACACACACGCACACACACCTCTAGACGTCTCAATAAATACCAAATCCTCATCTGATCCTTTTTCAAGCAGCATTACATTGCAACATATACCGCATATGTCAAGGATGTCTCATGGTGCAGGTGCATTTTCACAGCAACCAAGGCCACTTAATTGTCTGTCAAGCCGGTGCTTCCAAATGAACGTTTCAAAAATTGTCATTGACATTATTTCATTGACATCATGAGTCCTCTGATCACAGTCTTCACCAAATTCAATGTGAAAACAAAAAACAAATTGACTCTCTTTCCTTCCTATATGAAAGTGCCCTTGCTTAAAATAGACTTTGACGAGGTATTTGAGATTGATCATTGAATTAACCTATACGTTTAAGTGTTTTCATCCAATTAAATGATGGCAGTCTGACCCCAAATCTTTCTGAAAAATGCCACTTACTTTTGCCCCTGAACATCTCTGATCACAATGCCATCATAAAATTTCAAAATATTATGAAGTTTAAAAAAAACATCCATCCATCCAACTTCCATACCCACTCTCTCCTGCACTCAGGATTGCTGCGAGCCAATCCCAGCCGTTGTTTGAAAAAAAAAAAAAAGAAAAACCTTTTGAGCATTAAAACATGTCAAGCGTTACATTAACATGGAAGCAAGTCTGATTTTATTGGTTGCACTGAGTGTATTTATTTGTTGATTGTAAAGGTAAAATTTTTTATTTTTTTTTAAGTGCGTCACAATGTATGAAGCAGGTACAAAAATTTTAATCAAATGACTTGAAAATAAACTTTAAAAAAAAAAAAACTCCTGCACGGTTGGAAGAAATCTGATGCCTGGTTCAGTCAATCAATAATAAACATAGTCCATTTGTCTCCTTTCTCAGGGGCTGAGGTGCTGTTTTTCTGTTGGATTGTGTAGTGCTGCTCCCATCCTGGCCCCTGTCACTCAGCCCCACACTGCAAGGATTACAAAAGAGGTTCATTCTGCCCTGGGAGCCTCTCTTTGGAAAGCAATTCTAAAACTTACATGCCTCTTATTTGTTGGGTCAAAGGTTAAATTGCTGACCCTCCCCTCCATTCCTCCCTCTCGCTCTCTCTCCACCACTGCCAAGCTGTACTCCGAGTCTTATATTTACATGGATTAAAGTCCTTTCACGCTGAAGAAAAGGGGCTGGTTCACAGTCAAAGCCTGAGGAGCAGTCCATGCTGCCCAAGTGGCCACATTATTCACTGGCAAACAATGACCATATTGTAGTTATGTGGAAGAGGAGGGGACAGGAGGAAAGAGAAATCCCCCCTTTTGCCAGGGCAAAGTCCTACACTTGTGCCACGGAGAGGGGAGGGCCGAGCCCCGACCACTTTTTCAAGCACGGCAAACAAAGCCTGCCCACTGTGAACAAGATGAAGATGTCAAAAGCTTTTAGGCAGGGGGCTGAGATGGGGTTTAGGGGATAAACCAACAAAACAAGTGAAAAGGTCTCTCTCTCTCTCTCTCTCTCTCTCCCCCCCTCCCCCCCACCCCAAATGGATAAATCCTGCTAAGTCTACATTTCCGCATCAGATTTACTCTCTCCCGTAACATCACTCCCCCCACCCCCACCCCACCATAGCTCTCCATTTCATGGCAGATATGGAAAGAAGGATGGGTGAGTGAGTTCACACACACACAAGATGACAACATTTACAGTGAGTAAATATAGATTTTCCTATTTTTAGAAAAGTATTATTGTTTGTCTTTCATTTTTAGTGCACTCACTGTTAATTTATAGGTTCAACTTGTTTATTACAAGGCAGGACAGCACCGTGAATCTGGGTGAAATGTACTGTTCCACTGTTGGCTGCTGGGACTTGGCACTTCAGTCCCTCCCCTTGGTTCTTTCCATCACTGGCTGATTAACTTGAAGGAACACATAGACATACGTACACTTCTACTTAAACGTGTACGTAAATAACTTAAATGTCTGAGGTGACAAAGGCCCAAGGCAATGAATGGCATAAAGATGGCCTCGTCCACAGGCGTGATCAATTCACATGCAAACAGCCGGCCTCGCATTGACTGGTTAACTCTGTGTGAGATCGTAGTTTGTGAGTTAACAAAGATTTAGGGCGCTTTGGGAGAAAGGCGTACATTGAGTGGGGCAGGGGAAGGAGAAAGAAAACTGGCCGCAGACCTTACAGTAAAGCCTCCTCAGCACATAATGCCGCCTCCATCTTGTGGCCCTAATCCTTGCAGATGCAGGAGAGAGCTGAGAGGGAAAGGGACACAAAAGGAAAGCAGCACCCTTTCATTCGTCATTCTGTTTTAGCCGCGGGCCTTTCAAAGTCTCGCGGTCAAATTTTAGCTAACGATTTGAGATTGAGTCAGTTAAGAGCCGCACTCCCTACGGACCCCATGAATAACAATGGGTCAAACTGTTGAACATCACTGTATTTTCCTATTAACACAATATCACACAGACTGTGTCGTGAAAAAAATAGTCGTGTTAACTTTTAATGACTATATATAGTGCTATATATATATATATATATACATATATATATACATGTATGTGTGTGTATATATATATGTATACATTTATATATATATGCTCTACCAATGTGTTCTGCTATGACAGTATTCACAGTCATGGATTTCGTACTTCTAACTATCAAGTATTGCTGAGTCTGTAGTGAATGTAATCACTCATAGTTGTTCTGGTAGGCTCAAGGCAGAACGGGTGCTGCTCTAAACCTTTCCATTCTATTCTATGGATTGGCAGTGTAGCGCTCACCCCCATCACCCCGTGTTTTACAGCTGTATTTATAGTTCCTCCCTGCATACTTCATAGAGAGAGAGAGAGAAAGAGGGGGAGAGGGAGTGGAAGTGAAATGGTTTCTGATGACCGTTTGTTTTTGGAGAGGCGACAAATTAAAAATGTGAGCTCGCCCTTTGCTTTGTACTTTCAAAATGCTTTTTTTTTTTTCATAACCAAAAATGGCTCTGATGAAAAGACCAAGAAACATCAAAGTGGTTCAACCTCCAACAAAAAGGTTAAAAGTTGAGCTTGCACACTGTTCACTTGCATTCTTTCTGGCTCGCTTCTCATTAGTCACTTCTTTAATCAGATGCACCATCAATTAGTATGACTTTTCTGTGTGTTTGATGCTCAAAAGTTGAATCTCAAGGACGCAAAAACTTTGTGCTACCTCAGATAGAAGGGGGTGCTTTGCTTGTTGCTTTGGTTTTATTGCTAGCCAGCTACTGTTCAAACCAATAGAGAATGTGTGTGGAAGTCTTATGGAAGTCTCCAGAATGAATAGCAAACAACACTATTGGTCAAATAGGTATACTTTAATTAATTGTGAACTTTGATTGATACATAATCATGTATATTTGAATGTACTAGCAAGTAATCCTGACTTCATGCTAAAAACTATCTTTGCTTTATTTTATAAAGATCAGTACCCACTTTGGACTTCAAGTAGTCAGAAGCTAGAAACAGTGTGTCTGCAATATGTTGCTGGTCTGTCAACAGCTAAAAAAGATAATTCTAATGCTAATATGGATATTGTACAGATAGAAAAATGTGAGATACAGTGTGGCAAATTCTTCTATTTTACAGGCCATGCTCATCTGTTTAATAGCTTTTCCACTAACTTTCTTGTATATTTTTGGATAATTGCGTAATTGTCACCAAAGGACCAACCATTCAGAAACCAAGTTGTCGGAACATGTCTAACTTAAAACTCTTCATACACCAAAATCAATGTCCCATGCCTGGCTATAAAAAGCTAGTTAACTGGTTAACATGGATATTTTATTGTACTCTACCATACCAGCTGGGCAAACCTTAAAAAACAAAAGGGTGTCATTTTCTCAAGTCAATGTTCCCTTTACAAGTTAGTGAATCACAAAAATTATTTTTTAGTTACAATGATTATATAAAACTAGTTCTGTAAGGTACAGCATTTTAGAAATTGTTTTTTTTTTTTTAAGTTGTGTTATAATACCTATATGTATTTGTGTATCTTGCTGGCTTGATATAATGTTTTGTCATGTCTTGCATCACAAGGGTTTTTCTTGTTAAAACTTGGAAACCTTGCTATTTTTTTACCTAAACAAACTGGCCATGGCTGATTTACTTAGAGTTTGCATGTGAAAAAACTGACACAGATATCATTACACATGCTAATTAATGACAAAGCTGATACTATGGGGGTGTGAAGAGGATTGCGACCATCACTCGAGCGGGGAAAAAAATAATGTACATAACAAGTCCATGTAGTGCTTTTGGCTTAATGACTATGCAGATAGGGGCACAAATATATATATTTAATTTATTCATACATACATATATGTACATTGGGCGGCTGCGACCACATGTACATGCACGCAATAAAAAAATAAATGTCAGTAGAAAGTGAAATATTGTTCATAATCTTTTTATTGTGTATCTTTTAAGCTCTTCCAAGTGTAAAGTCACATCACATGCTGTGTCTCAGCTCGTTCTGATTGGCTGATGCCCTCTGATGCATCATGGGAGTATGAGGCATGATGGGAAGTGACACTACTGCACCTGCTCTATGGGCCATATAATACAGAAGCAGACCCAAAAGCCAATTTAAAATGTAGGACTTTTTCGCTGCATGCGTTGGGTGACTGACTTCATTAAAATCAATTGCTGCAGGATTTGTCTTTGTGCCACCGTTGTTCAACAACAACTGAAGAAACCTCACTTGCCTCGACAAATAGGGGTTTTGCCGTGCGTGGCTTCCTCATAATTAACTACAATGTGGGTCTTAATTTCCGTTGTGAAACATGCTGACTTAAGCAGATGGTTGTAATTTGCAGAAACCCTCACTTTACGAGGGCAGAGCTGACATTGTGAATTTTGCTGGAGTGCCACATATAGGGCTGCAAGCACTTAAGCTTCAGTGAGAAAGGTGCAGGTTCAGAGACAGAACCTCTTTATGTGAACATTTGCCACAATATAGGTCTGCGGCCTACCAAGTCTTCCAGTGGATTCTGTAAATAATGTATTTCTGGAGAATAGAGCCATTATTTCATAATTTAGCACTGCAAATAAAGCCTATGCAAAATGTGACAAAAACGGCACGTGAGTTCAGCTGAAATATGCATTAATTCACTTTTCTTCATGAATCCCAAAGGAAATGTTAATGAACAAATATAACAATAGATTTTGCATTAGTTTCATTCAGACTTGAGGCCGAGTAACCTGCACTTCAGCACGTGGAGAATGTGGATAAAGGGACGTGTGGCTCATACAGCTTTAACCTACAGAGCACTGAACTTGTTTGGGATATTTCAGAGGTCTGCCACTCCGTTTTGCTTAAAGTCGAGGGCTCCATTTCAAAAGCCCGTTTTCACACAATGTGATCTTAAACTGTTCCTTTAGATATTGCAGATGCTAATTGTTTAATTTGTTCTGGGTAGTACCCTGTTTAAAATGAGCTTTAACAATTGCCTCCCAACTGCAGTGTTCAAAAACTTTTTTTCTCTCTCTCTCCTCAACTCTTAACTCACCACGTCTTTTAATGTGTCAATCAAAGATTTGAGACTTTCCCCCCTCATTGGCGCCAAAGATGTGAGCTTATTTACCACACACTTACCTTAAATATGTCCGTACATGTTCATATTGACTGTTTTTGGGTTCAGCGTCTCATCCCATAGGGCTGTCGAAGTTAATTCAAACTCCTTTTATAGGCACAAATTTATTTATTTTTTTAACGCGCGATTAACGCCTGGTTCACACCGGAGGCGGAAGCGCCGCGCCTACGAAAATCGCACGCGAGCCACAGCCCTCCTGTTCAGACAACTCCCTCTACTTCTCCGTGTCGGAAAGAACCCGACCGCGGAAGCGCCGGGAAATGCCGCGGAACGGATCCCGCTTCCTTTCGGCGCCGCTCACCTCCACGGCCGGCTCGCGCCGTGCAGCGATCGTTTCGGCGTCTGGTCTGTTTTGTGCGCGAGAAAGCGAGCGATCAGCGGCAAGCTGGACAGGAAGTCACGCAAAGAAACACGAGAGAATCCGGTTAATTTTCAAAATTGAATACCGCGCTTGACAAATACAATCATATTTGTGTACGTTATGTTTGTCAGTATCTAGTATCAGAGTGCGAGAGAGATTAAACAAACAAACAAACACACGAACGCACGCGCGCGGACACACACACACAAGCAATGAAGGGGCACACAGTGAAATCGTGAATCTGCAAGTAAAAAGGAATTGTTTCATTTGTTAAACCTTAATGCGGGGGTCACCAACGTTTTTGGCATTGAGAGCTACTTCATGGGTCCTGAGCCGTATGAAGGGCTACCAGTTTGCTAGATTCTCCCGAAATAACAAACTCTCTGAGTTATATATTATTATTAATAGTACTTATCTATGTGAAGACACTTATCAAGCTCATGAGTTCTCAATAATTATCAAAAATGACTTAACAAGGTTGGATAAAATTGAATTTTAGACGCAGCTCAACGAGCGGTGCAATTTTTCGAACGGGTCTGCGGGCTACTCATGAGGTCCTTGGGGGCTACTGGTGCCCTCGGGCACTACGTTGGTGACCCCTGCCTTAATGGTTAGGAGCATTGGCTTCGGAATACCTCAAGGTTTGAGATTTTTTTGCGGGGGGAGTATCTGGACACATTAATCATGTAACCATTTTGGAATGTTCCTATTAAAATAAAAATAATATTTCCATAAAGGAATTATTATTGTCCTCTCCAATTTTTCTAAGAGTATAAAAAAACACAAAAAATATCTTGTTAAATTACATATAGAGCAGGGTAAAAAAAAAACCAAAAAAAAACCTTGCACTTAATTTGCGATTAATCGCGAGTTAACTCAGGACGCTAATGCGATTAATCAGGATTAAAACATTTTATCGACTGACAGCCCTAATGTGTGTGTGTGTGTGTGTGTGTGTGTGTGTGTGTGTGTGTATAATAAGTGAAAGGTTACCTTATTTTAGTGTAATATTCAGGAGTTTCAGTGGATTTGTCTGTTTATTTGTTTTACATTGTGTGATATGTGCTCATATGCTTACTCCAGGCAAAACAAAGATCGACTGGGTCCCACAGGGTTCTGGAGGCTTCGGTCTTAGCAGGGATCAAAGGCTACCGCTGGATGGGGGCAGTGGCAAATCCTTAGTATTCCAGGGGCATGCACTTCTTTTCTTCTGAAACTTTGAGTAAAAAATCTCCTAAAAACAGGAGAGTTTTGCTAGTTCTTGCCCACATTTACAAATGTCATTTGAAATATAAACTGATGAAAGGTTTAATGAGGAAACAACCACTTCAGTCTGTCATTCTCATTGATGATCAAATTACTCAAATTCTAATTCCCAAAATAGGTTCCGCGATAAAGTAAATTCATAACAAAGAATGTTCATCTTTGGTCATTGAGACCTAAAATGTTTGCAATAGGCAAATAGGCATTTCTTTTGCCGGATACAATGACTGTGTTTATATGGCCTTTAGTATCTTGCTTATTAGACTTTGGTCACATTTGGATTGGGATGTCAATCAACTCAATCAATCAACTTTTATTTGTACAGCACTAAATTACATCCAAAGGCGTCTCAACTGAACCCTCCAGAGCAGCAAGGTTTACCAGTTGCCACGTAAATCTCCTCTGTAAGGAAGAAACCCAGAGCAGATCCGGACTCCAAAGGGCACTCATCTGCTTTGACTGGTTGGCGTGAAAAGGAAATACAAAAAATGGATGGCCTCATTGTTACATCAAATATTCAAATTACACCATAAATATTTAGTGTCCTGGTTTCTACTGATACCGTTTTATTTGCACGTCGTAAGATGAAACAGTTTGGAAACTTGGAGATTACATCTGAATGTTAATTTATGGATCAACTGAAGAAACATGTCAATTTCCATTTTCACCTTGATTTAATTGAGTTAGATTTAATTAAGCCACTCTCTTATATTTCCTAGTCTTTATTCTTGGCCCTGGTTTCTCTCAGTCTGGTTCTTCGCAGCCCTTTTGATGCCCTTCTCTGTAAACCTCCATGAAACAAAGTAATGGGATTACAGAGACCATGTAGAAAAGCATTCATTTATAATAAAATGTTGATTTCTGGGGGGGCGACCACAATAACATGACATATTTATGAAATGTATAAGTTGTTTGCATACTGCTACTGACTGTATTGAAGTGTGTGACAAGTGTGTTAGTTCTGGCAAAAACATCAACAATGTCAATCAACCAGTTAAACAATTAAATCACCCTAATTTTGTGACGCTTCACCCCCTGGTGTTGGAAATGGTGAAACTTGTTGTTGTCTACATGTAACTTGTACACAGAAACTACAAATTTAGATGATCAATATAAAGCAAAAAAACAAAATAAAATGATTACTCATACAAACTAGTACTTAATTCTTGTGGTGGCTGAGCTCTTTAGAATAACGTGTGTACGTGGTAAGACTAGATGCAATTTTTTTCAAGTTATTTTTCTAACCCTCCTCGCATCACCTCATTATTCAAAATCATTCAGTTCACATACTTTATGCATGTTTTTGATTTTCTTTTCATGTTGTTTTGCAAAAGCATTGAGTCTTACAAAGCAAAGTGACCCCCTTTTGAGCTATAGCACTGCTTTATTTTGTAACAAAGCTGCATTAAATTACATGTTAATTCATCATACGATGTACTTCATTTACATATATATGTAAGTAACTGTACTGGTACTTATTTGACTGAATGTGTAAACCTTGTTTTGTGTAAAAAAGCTTGATAAAAGGCTTTGGAAATATGTGTATAAAATACAAGACATTATACAAATAATATTTTTGTACTACATATGTGGATATGTGTGTTTTTTGTAGCAACATTCATTCAACATTCATTTTCAATTGTCTGATATTTCTTTAATTATTATTATTATTATTATTATTATTATTATTATTATTATTATTATTATTATTATTATTATTATTATACATGACACAATGGTCAGTGAAATAACTTGAAACTGACAAATGAGTAATAAAAATGAAAAAATCTTGAAACTTAACCAATAGAAAAATCAGACACTGTATTTGAATTGTGATCCAACAGAATTGTTCTAAAAACAAAATAATGAGAGTGATGGTAAAAAAAAATAAATAAAAAAAAATGGTACCCTGAACTTAATATTTTGTTGCACAACCCTTTGAGGCAATCTCTGCAATCAGGTGATTTCTATAACTCTCAATGAGACTTCTGCACCTGTCAACAGGTATTTTGGCCAACTACTCGTAAGCAAACTGCTCCAGCTGTCTCAGGTTTGAAGGGTGTCTTCTCCAGACTGCATATTTCAGCTCCTTCCACAAATATTCAATTGGATTTAGATCCGGGTTCATAGAAAGCCACTTAAGAATAGTCCAATGTTTTGTTCTTAGCCATTTTTAGGTGTTTTTAGCTGCGCATTTTGGGTCATTATCCTGTAGGAGGACCATGAGCTGTGACTAAGACAAGCTCTCTGACACTGGGCAGCACATTTCTCTCCAGAATGCCTTGATAGTCAGAACATCGCTGAACCTCCCCCATGTTTCACAGTGTACTTGCATGCTTTCTTTTTCCATCTATGAACATACAGATGATGTGACTTGCCAAAAAACTCCAGTGTGTATCATCTGTCTGAAGGACCTTCTCCCAGAAGCATTGTGGCTTGTCCATATGCATTTTTTTTTCTTTTTGGCAAATTACAGCCTTGCTTTCTCATTATTTACCTTCAACAGTGGTGCCCTCCTCCATTGTCTTCCATTGGGTCCACTTTGGCTCACACAGCAATTTTGATCCTGACATATCTTGACCTTGAAGCTCACCTCTAATCTCTTGTTCTGGGCTCTTTGGTTAGCATTTGTATCATCAGTCTCCTAATTTATTATGAATCTTCCTCTTGCAGCCACATCCAGGCAGGTTGGCTACAGTTAAAAAAAGCTTCATTTTCTATATTTGTGCAACTGTAGTCACAGGAACATCAAGCTGCTTGGAGATAGTCTTCATCTGGAACATGTTTGTCTGTAATTTTCTTTCTAAGCCCCTAAAACAACTCTTTCCTGAGCTTAATCTACTCCATGTTCAGTGTGGTACACACCACAACACCAAACTGCAGTTACAACTTTTCACCCTTTAAATAGGAAGACTGGCTGATTAGAAGTTTAAAGACACCTGTGATTTGTCCCTATGACCAAATCATTTTCAAATCTTCAAATCTTCAAAATTGAAATTACTGAATCAAATTACTAAAACTGCTTTTGTCTGTTTCAAGTTATTTCAGTGACCATTGTGGGTTTTTCTTTCTTTAACTGAAGGGTGCCAACAATTTTGTCTAAGTCTACAAATTAAAGAACAATAGCAGAAGACCAGTGTGGTTCTGATTAAATTCCTTTGTGAGTGTTTAGCAATCAGTGCGATCAATTGTCCTCCTCCACATTGGGGCGCCATTAGCAATCACAAAGTCAAGTTAGGCTTTTCCGTCCTTTTCTTTCTTTATTTTGAAATACTGTGATTATTCCACTGATTCAGCGGTTGTAGCTGTAATCGCCATGCAAATTACATGGAGAAAAAAAAAAAAGCAGTCAAGAAAAATGAAACGGCAAGACGCCTTGAGCATGACTGAACGACATTGCCATCAGGGATATGAGCTCCTGATGTGTCTGCGGAGAGTGATGTAAGTTGTGGTGAGGCACTTGCCTCACAGCCACAGATCTGGAGCGCTTAAAGGGGATTTGACTAAACAAATGGTAGCATATGGCAGATAAGAAGGAGGAGGTGCATAGAGACAGAGTGCCATTGTTTTCGGGGGTGGGGGTGGGAGGGCGGTGGGAGTGTGAGGTGCAGGGACTCATGTTTCTCCTCCCCTCTTCCATCTTTCATTATGTTGTCACACTCTAGCTGTGTGCTTCCAGTAATACTTTAATTAGCCTCTGCGAGTTTAATTGTGCGTGTGTGTCTGCCAGCTTGTTTTACTGCATAAATCTGTCTTGTTTGTTTTTTTTTTGTTTTTTTTATACCACCCTGAGCACTAGTTCTCCAGCTGCTGTAAACAGCGTGCAGCTCCAACTTTTGGACTAATTTATTTAAAACCATTATTTTGCCAGAAATTATATTAACTGTCAAATACATTAAATGTCGCACCATACATCTTTTGGTGTAAATTTCCTGTGATTTTGCCCTATTGTCTAAAATTGACTTATAAGTACTTCCTTTCTATCTATCTTATTACAACCAAAAATCGTCAAACTTGTCGTGATGCGCTGGTAGTAATTTCAGCTAGTGTTTTGAAAAAAAAAAAATTAAATCCTCAAAGTCATTTTCTGGCAAAGCCAAAAAGGTTCTGAGTTTGCAGAAGGAAGAGTTCAACAGCCATAAACAAACATTAGCGTCAAATCACAGCTCAGATCTGTCAACACACACGCTTGTGTGCGTGCGTGTGTGTCAGTTGCCGTCGCTGCTGCTGCTACTATCACTTGCCCCCATCTCCTCCTGTCTATGGCCTAATCAACAAAACAGCCTCAGCTGCCCCTTTCGGATCCCCTGCCAGGGTCCCTATCATCCTCTGATCAAATATTAATGTGTGATACTGAGCTTGCTCACTAATCCAAAGCCAATTAATATTATCTGTCAATTATTTACAGATCCTGAGGTGCGGAGGCAGATCCCCAAGGACCGCGTTGGCCAGGTTCAGAATACCAAATTGACTTCCTCTTTTGCACCCCCCACACCTCCACTCCTGCATTTCTTCCTCCAACCCCCCTCCTCTTTTATCCTTCCTTTTTGGTTTATCTGTGTCTTTTAAAGCCTAAATGGTTGTCTATTCAATGGTTTAGGGCAAGTGGCGCAGGATGTTGTCCGGGCATTAGCATTGCTGATGCGTCTGACGTTGCGGAATGGGGTGTAGCAGGGGCTGCACTCTAGCGGGCCTTTGTGTCTGGCTCTCACACGGAATACTATTAGTTGCTATCAGTGATGCACAACAGTATGACATATGTTTCGCATGCCCACAACTCATGATTCAGATCATTCAATCATGTTAATATATATGTTGTTTTGCCCTTTAACACATGCGCAAATTTCCTTTTGTCATACTTTATCTCCATCTAATACCTCATCTTTGTCAGCTCAGCTCAGAAGTCAATTTGTTCAGAAGTCTTTATGTATACGCAATAAAGAGACTCCAGGTATCATTCCTACGTAGCTGTCTGTAAATAGTGTGGTGGGTGTTTGGCTCGGCGGACAGGAGGGCCTCAGAGATGGAGGAGAAACTGGCATTATAGATGGATAATGATGGCTGGTTGTTTGGATCACAGAAGCATTAAAGGTTGCTAAAGAACGACAGGATGAAAGACAAGTTAGTCATTTCTGCCACTGTGTTTTATACTACAACTCCAATACTCCCTCCCTCCCCATACTGCACCATTCAGTGCTTCAAACTAAATGCCTGCATTGATTTGAATGCAAAACGAAGTGCTTCGGTCTGCTCGCGCAGGTTTAGAGAACTGCCTGTCTTCCTGTGAGATGTTCGCTCGTTGTTACACACCAAACCAACAAGCTTCTATGCTTCCAAATCCGTTTTGTCTGGACTTTGTGCAATTCATCATCTCATAAGTAGAAATTAGGTTGTTGCCAGAATTATTCCTTCAGGACAGGATGATGACTTTGTCTCGTTACCATTTTCTTTACAGCTCAGATAGTACAGTTTCATGAATGAGTGCATTGAAGTTTACTTGTAAATACAGTGTTTGATTTACAAGCTCAAACCTCAGCTTTACTCCACCGCATTCCAACAGCAGCGATTATTAAAAACAAAAAGGCTGCTTGGATTCCTCTCTTCCATCTAACGTCTTCCGTCTACTTTTCAATACCAGCCCATTGTCGTTTTGATTTCATACATTTAATCTTTTACGTTAGGCAGCTGCTGCATATTTTGTCCACGCTGTTGCTGTGAAGCACGTTTGTCAAATTGAAAATGCAATGTTTGAAGCCGGCACTCTTTTGAAGTGGCTGATGTGGGGCTTTTTTAACTAGAAGGCAAAGGGACGCCAGTAGCACGTAATGGGGAGTATTTAAATGACTGACCTCTAGATGACAGACCCAACCGACTGCGATATGAATAAACAGCAGCTTGATGTGGCGCTTTACACTGTGCTTTGTTCACATGTTCCTATTATACTCAGTGCTTAATGATTGAAGGTCACTGGTGTCTGTGGGTTGGTACTTAAAAAACGTTTTGCTAAATACTGAACGGTGTATAGAGTGCCCAGACATCATTGTGGTAACCAGGGAGCTCTGAAGGCATGTTGGACACGATTTTCAATGAGCGTAAAATTCACACAAACAAGTATTACCTAAATGAAGGTAAGTACTTCCTCTGTAACTAAAACAGCGTTTGTCTGCTGTTTAACTGGGGATAGGGGATTGGGGGTCGGGGGAGCTGGGCTACTACCAATGAGGCGTGGAGTAGGGTTGGAGACAGTGGATTCTTGCTGGCTGGTGGACGACTTATGACCTTCTTGACACTGACAGGCCATGGACCAACTAACATGGGTGCCTGCCTTGTGGATTCCAGCAGGAGATACAGATCCCAGGTGAAGAGGCAACTTAAAGGCATTGAAACATTAGAAGAGGAGCCCAGTGTCTCCCATACATTGATGGGACTGTGGTGCCCCTTCCAGTCCAACTGTGACTATGTATGATGGATTATACATGTATTTTGTTTTGTGGTGGAAAGGATGTAAGTCTCTGTGAAGATGACCTGCTGTTGGAGAAGGTCTGCCAGAATTTCCAAATGGATTAACAGAGCATGACATCATGACATGCTTGGCTTGAGTTCTGATGTTTGTGAATAGGCTACCCAGAATGCCGTTGTCTGTCTGGAGGGAAAAATAAAATTTCCTGTTAAAGGCAGAGCCACTTTGATTAAGATAATTTAACGCTGCATAGAAAAGTAAATCAAGACTTGTTTGCAAGTCAGACGTTGTACTCCTTGCTGCAGCTCTACGTTCCTTTTATCTGGCTCTGGATGATATTCACTTAAAAGCTAACGTGGCAGGGTTGCTCAAGTCATTGCCAAGACAGTGCATGAGTGATTTTAAGAGCTGCAAACTGGTTAAGTTGGCAATTTTGTGATATTCCAACTTGTAAATACAGGTGTCTTGACCTTTGTCTTGGCATGGTGAGAGGAGCACCATAAAGCCAGTTTGTAGAGTACCACTCCACACGTCAGGTGTTTGTGGGTTTTTGGTAAGTACCAGACTCTAGAATCATTGTCAATGTTCATTATTTTGACTATGAATATTGGCTCCTTTCTAATATACCTCAAATGTTGAGGCCTGGGTGTATTGGGGTGGGTGTGATGGGGGAGGGTAATGAGACAGAAGCCAAGAAATCTGGCTTTTTGCTTTGATATGCCACCCTCAACTTCTGTTGGTTGAGTCTCCTAATTAATTTGTCTGCAGTTGGGTTACCTTGATGAAAGATTGTGTTTAGAGAGATGGAGAACACCTGGTAACATATGCTGCAGGGATTTGGGGGGGAAGGCAACAGAGTGCCAGCTGCAGATAGGAGACAGCAACATTCAGCAGATTGTACCTATACTTGGGAATATGATGAGGTAAAGGACACTCATACTTGCCGAGAATCGCTAAAAAAAAAAAACAGCACCAAGTAAACTAAACGTTGCCTCACATTTTACAATTAGTTGCAAATATGTGTTTTGCATTGGAATATTTCTGACCTTAGAAATAAAAATGATGATGTATCACTTCATTCTCCCCTTCATCATCAAACATCTTCCAACATCATCAAACTTTCAACCCTTGCTTGCTTCAACTGAATATTAACCTGAAAATAAAACAATATGCTCATATGCATGTGCATACAGTGCCCCCCCCCCTCATATCGTAATGACACCATTGAAATAAAATATTAAAGTTGCAAGTTGTGTAGACTGGGACCTTGCATGCTCTGCCATGGTTTTCCAACCCATTGAACCTTTAAATGTCCATTTTGAAGGTTTTTAAAAATCAATCAATCAATCAATCAATCAATCAATCAATCAATCAATCAATCAATCCATCAGTCAATCAATCAATAAGGACTTTTATTTTGAAGACCCAAATTAAAAATGTATTTTACCAGTGAGGTTCCAACTGAATATTTTTCTTTATGTTGCACTTTGGAGGAACTGTGCAAAGGACAAACACTACTCCTACTACTACCTCAGAAAAATTTAATGGTCACGTAAATTATGATCCATCCGTTTATACTCTCAACATATTCTCTTTTCACAGGAAGCCTTTTTTCTTTAAGAGGAATTGTGAAGAATGCTTAGCTTTATATTATATCTTTTTAGTGCACATTCACCAGTATTTATACCAGCAAACCGGTTACGACATACTAACTACCTAACTAACTAACAAAAACTGTCATGATTATTAATCAAGGACTATGGTTAAAGAATGTGTCATTATCCCTTCAATAATGTTTTCATTCATATTTTTTTTGTTTCCCTCGTTTGGTCCAACGTTCTACAGTCACCATCGCTGCACCGCCTTCTGGACGGTGGCTCGGTCTGCTACAAAGTTCCAGGGCTGCTTTTTTTGAAGAGGATGGCAACCTGAATTCATGCTTCATGTCCCTTCGAAAAACCAGCAAGCCCATAACCAGCGAAAAAGACCAGCAATGTCCTGCAATAATTCAATCATTA
Organism: Nelusetta ayraudi; assembly: GCF_046127955.1. Taxonomy (NCBI): domain Eukaryota; kingdom Metazoa; phylum Chordata; class Actinopteri; order Tetraodontiformes; family Monacanthidae; genus Nelusetta; species Nelusetta ayraudi. The sequence goes on from NW_027466142.1 coordinate 3,329,799, forward strand.
ATTAAAAAAAAAGTGTAGTACAACAATACTGCTCCCAACTAGAGGTGTTAAAGAAAGAATAAAAAGGGTGGTGATGTGTCCCATTGAAATGAGGGTAGCAGTAAAAGTTGATCAGCTATTGAGTTTTCACTGAATCAGATTCATTTTTCCGTGCCTGACATCCCATCTTACTCGTTCTGTTAGAGATGGTAGAAATAGGAGTCCGGTTCCTCTTTCATGAGGCTCTTGCTCGCTGCAGCTGTGAAGCTGAGACTCCAACAGCCCTTGTGACAAGCACACAGTGTCGGGACATATCAGCAGAGTGGAGAAGCAATGCAGACCAGGCTGTCATCGGCATAGAGGATCACAACGTACACTGATGTGGTAGGATCTGTCCCGCTGGCCTTGAGTTTTGTGATGACCCAATCTAGGGAAACCAGTCCCAAATGCACAATAGAGTGTCCCAGCTTCCGAATGACAGTCAACTCATGGTTTACTTAGCAAAATACAGCTGTTTTATTTTCTTCACATTTGAGCAATGGCAAAAAAAAAAAAAGCCAAAACAAAAACAAAGAATATTAAATTCCTCGCTCTCTCTATCTTAGAAAACAATAGAGAAACAAAATACAAATTCTGACCGAACTCCCACTACACAGATAATGGTTTGGATAAATAAAAGTATTTCAAATTCTTAGGTCGAACTCACTCAAATTTATCAAAAAATGTAAAATTTGAAGTTTAACATTCTCCAGAAATCTTCTCTCCAAGCACAGAACACCCACACACAGGATGACATTCATTAGTAGAGGTGCACAGCCGCTGGATCTTCTCCTAGGTCAGACACGCACTAGGTGTTCACTGCAGAACGAGGGAGGGATTGCATGTCAGCAATAAAAACTTCAAATTCAGTAATGACAACAATCAGAAGAGTTTGACACCTGTGCTCCATAGCATTCATACAGGCCACAGTGGGCATTCTAGTGTTCCTAGGTGAGAGATTTTGGCACCTTGGGGGTTAATTATTTTTACATTGCATCAATTTATGTGTAACAAGTTTTATGAGTTTTTGAACACATTTAGAAGGTCAAAGTTGGGTTACATAGACATGGCATGTCTTCATGTCTAGAACATTTGTAAAGAACTGCAAATTGATATAATATGGGACTTGTGTGAAAAGTTTACAATTATCGAGCATAAAAATAAATGTAATAACAAGACAAATTGTTGCAGTGTTTCTAAAAAAGTAGGTCACAAGCTGACATGTTACATTTATTTGAATGTTGAATGTTGAAAAAGTTACCTCACTCCATTACACTTCTATTGTTTGCACTGAACTTGTCTCTGCATACAATTACATTTAGAGAATTTAATTTAAAAAATTGATATAAAAATCTGTTAAGCCAGTTAGTCATCCGTTAGAACATCTGATGATGGTGATGATGATAAATATTATTATTATTATTATTATTATTATTATTATTATTATTATTATTATTATTATCAGTAGTAGTAGTAGTAGTAGTAGTAGTAGTAGTATTGTTATCATCATTATTATTATTATTATTATTATTATTATTATTCAAGCCTGGCCTTACCTTTCTCGGTCTGATGTTTCTGATCCGCTGCCTATCTCATGCTAACTTTTGGGAACTCCCAACAGGAATCACAATCCACCAACCATCTGCCAGGTGTTCTCCTCAGTGACAGAACCTCGAAAAAGAGGCATCATCCGTGGGAACCCCCCCCTCCCCCCCGACGTTCAGCACCATCACCATCTTCCTGTCCTGTCGGTCAGCACGGGACGATGAGATGGACCCTGACTGGCTGGTTTGAAGAGCGGCAGTTCCGCTGCTGAATACCACCTTGTGTTGCGGGTCCTGAGAGGGGTGCCCCAGCAGCTGCCCTTCTTCATTCCTGTTTGTCAGGAGCTGTCGATAAGTTCCTCACTTGCTCTGCCTTCAAGGAAAGGGGGTGGGGTGGGGGGGCTGAAATAGGATGCTTCCTGCCCTTTAACATGCCAGAGGCTTCGTTAAGGCAACCTGTGAAATCAGTTTAATAGGCTGACATCACCCCTGGGCCTCTGTGACCTGGCCCTCTTGAGACACACTTTTTCCCCTTCACTCCCTCACTTTTCTCTATTATTGTCCTGCAGACTATCACCTCACTCCTCTCCCCAAGCTTTCCTGTTTTACCTATTATTGATCGTGCCTTTGCCTAATTTTCCCCTTCCCCTTGCGTCCCTACTGTCCTTTTCCCTCCTCTCCATGTGTAGGCCGTCTCGACTTTTCTGTTGCCTTCCTTTGATTGGCTGTATTCCTTCTCCCTTTCCCTTTCTTTTCGCACTTGGATGCCCTTCTTTTGTTCCCCTCCCCTTAAATCTTCCCCGTGTGCAGTTTGCCGTCATGTTTAGTCGTTGATCTAACGGGCAATAGCTCTATTTTTCATCCATTCGACCTTGATGAACGGCGGAGCACGCCGGTCCGAGGACAATCCTTAGTAATCATGAACCCACCTGACACTGCTGAATAAAATATAGAGTAGGCCTCCTGTTAGGGACAGCTGCTGAAAGGAAGATCACTTCACCCCCTCTCATTTATCCTTCTTTTTCCTCCTTCTTCAGACGCCACCTCCGAAAATGTGAAGTTAATGTGCATACCGGCTGTTTGAACTGCCGACCACAGGTCAGCCACTTTAATAGAGAAGTTCAAGCCCCTCTCAAAGGGATTGTGGACCCCGTGCATCCATTAATGTAAAGCAGAGAAGCAGCCAGAAAGCAGCGTTTCATCGTGTAAGGCTTCCCTGGGAAGTGCGGGAACCCTGTTGTTTGATCCCTTGTCCTGCACAGGATTACTGCAGAATGTGGTCAGGAGCAAAATGGCTCGAAAGATGCAAGATTAAACTTGATGAATTGTCATGATGAAATAATTAAACAGAACAGTAAGTATGTATGTCCGTCAATATGATACCATATTGGTATCATTATCATTGTAGGATTATTTCTCATTAGATACAGTATGTATTTGACACAAACACATACTGTACGTGCACATATAGACACACACATATACAGTACATGCATATATTTTATATACAGTATATATATACCGTTTCTATACATATATATATATATATATATATATATATATATATATATATATACATATATGTGTGTGTGTGTGTGTATATATATACATATACACATACATATGTATTTATATATATATATATATATATATATATAGATATATATATATATATATATATATATATATATATATATATACATATATATATATCTATATACATATCTATATATATATATATATATATATATATATATATATATATATACAAACACACACACACACACACATGTGTAGTATAGTAGTGGGTCCTGACACTGCCTCGACAGTTATGGCTGCCCATGGCTGTAGGCAGACCTTGGGGGGTGCAGGCCCTCTCCTGGTGGGGATAAAAGCAAGAGGCATCTGGCTCCAGCAGAGCTCCAAAAACTCAAAGTAGTCTAAGATCCCCCTCTCCTAGTTTAGCCAAACAAGCTGGACTAATCCCAACTATCAGGGGATGCTCTGTCAAAACAAGCATCGGGGCCCTAAGGCAAGCCGATCCACCAAGCAGTGAAGGGCCATGGAGAGAGAGAAAGATAGGGAAGGGAGAGAGGGAGGCCCGACCATTAGCATAATGCCTCTCGGTAGCGAGCTGGAGTGCTGGCCTGACAGCCTGAGTACAGGGGCACAGTCTCTCAGAGGAGGTTTGGGCTCAGAGATGGGGCAGCGGGAGCAGAGGGGGTCGCAGTGGAAGAGGATGAGATTTTCTGGCTTAAATCATTGAGGGGCAAAAATTCATTCTCGCTTGCTGATGGCAGATCCTCCCCTCGCTCTGACTTTCTCTCTATTACATCTTCTATTTTTAGCAACCTTCATTTTCAGGGGGTTGAGTCCTCTTTCCCTCTGAATATGCTGGCCTATGGCCTGGACTCAGAATCCTTCCTCCCAATTCACCTTGTAGCTACACCTCAACCTCACGGAAGCTATTCTGGTGCTGCTGATTGTGTGTTGTGGCTACCTGCCCAAAAGCGGCGGAGAAGATGCCGAGGAAAAATAAAATGTTTGATACTCGCAGCTCTATAAATCTCATTCTAAACATACAAAATATTGATGTAGCACAGCCATTATCCTCAATGGATCTTTATGAAATTCAAATGACTGCTTTTTCTCCTGAAACCAGCCGAAAAAGTAAAATCACTCCATCTCTATTTGTCACCATGTTGTGTCATTTAATTTTGCACGTGCGGATCGGCTAAATGAAACAAATGAGTCGGCTGAGTGTGTTATTAGCCCTAATGGGAACATAATGGGGTTAGTACGGGCCACATAATAATGAACATCAATATCACCAACTTACGCTTTTATTAAAGTCTTACATCATCTCTCAGATGCTCATGTTGAGGTGGCGCTGAGTATCAGGGGGGGCGGGGAGCATTTACATTCGTATTATATGAAATACCGGCAGTATTTTCATTAACGTTGTTAATACCAGAAATTGTAATTCTACTCACGAATTGGACAATACCACATGGCAGCTTTAAATGACATTTGTTCCGTCACGTGAACGAGCGACCATAACTACTGTGTGTGTGATTTCTGCAGCTTTACAAAATAAAATTTAAAAAGAAATTCTCAAAAGAAAGAAATAAGGGACATAAGGGGGCTGCTGAGTCTTCCTCAAGTCCAGCCAAGCCTTCAGACTGGATTTTGACTGGATCCAGTTGGTTTGTGCTCGCTCCCATTCATAAGGAGGCAGGTTCCTCGGCTCCAATTATCTTGGAAAAACCGGCTATGGAAGCTGGATGTGATCAATGAGACCCGTGTCGATGTTCTCCAAGTCGAGCTTATTGATTAGCAGACAAATATAGACAGACCTTGTGAGCTGTATAATGTCAGCAGGGGCAGATGGGTGTGTGTGTGTGTGTGTGTGTGTGTGTGTGTGTGTGTGGGTGTGGGTGTGGCGTCAGGGTGAGGGGGGTGTTGTGGTTGGAGCCGAGGACAAGAGTTTAGGTGGCGGGAGGGTGTGTCAACGCAACCAGGAGCCTCAGGTGTGCGGCATCAGGAGAATGAGGTGACAGTTTGCTGGGTCCTCGGGGGCCCCTGGGAACAGGATCACGACCTGCCCTGACTCCTGGCTTCCCAGCTCGCTCGCAGCGGCCTGGTGACAAGCCACAACCAGCAGCCCCACCCACCCACCCGCAGCCACCAGCACAATTAAAAGTGAGGCTCAGTTGTGGAGCGGAGCATAATACAAGCGAGAGGAGGGACCCTGTCACCTCGCGCTCAGGGACTGGGACACACACACGCGCACACGCACACACACATTTACGTATGTGCGCGCGCGCACACACACACACACACACACACACACACACACACACACACACACATGCGCACATTTTGCTGATGTCTTCAAAAACTGTTGTCTTAAAGTCGTGCCTTTCATTTGCAGTAATATTTTATGTAAAATACCAATTCTATTCCATATAAATTCAAATAATGTAACGTTTTAATTTTCAAATACCATTAAGAGTTTTTTTTCCCCCCTCCTCTTCTAGTTGCATCCTGGAGACGATCCCCAACATGGCAACAAAGCCTGAGGAAAATCTGACATATATTTCCCTCCAAAAGTGCTGCGCTATCAACAATGGCGATCGTTTCTTTGAGATTGCAATACGCATCTTTGAGAAAAGTAAACTGGTCCATCATTTCATGTGACTCTCAGTTTGAAACTAAGGGCCAGTTTTCATGGCACACTCTGAAAACCCCAAAATAACAGGTTTTCTCAATATGAATGCACAATGTAGCAATCAGGAATTGATATGCAGGGTTCTGATGCAAAAACTACTTAAAAAAAAAACCAAAAAAAAAACAGCAGTGGCAGAATGAAGATCAGAAAACACACACTTTAGGCCAATCAGGAGAGCGTGAACCTGGTTTATGTGGATTTAGAAAATAAAGACATAATTTGGATCTGCACTTTGGACATTGCCCTTAATCTATCTCTACTGTTGTTATAGCATCTTTTATTATTAATACCGATGTTGTTGGACTCAGTAGCATGAGATGGTAAAACGAAACAAAAAAAGCTGACAACAGTTATTTATTTTAGCGTCTTCAAAATAAAATCATAATTGCCTTTTCCCTTTCATTTAATGGCAACAGTACGCTTTATAAATTTTACACATTAGGCCTTTAAATGGACACAGTAGCTCTGAACCTGAAACTAAATTGCTGTTCTTCTATTCCCGTCTTCCCATCATCTTACATATTAATTCTTGAGAGCGCGGTTGATTTAAGACGCATTCTAATGAGAGGAATCTATGCAATTCGAATCATATTGATGTAATAGGTCACTGGAGGGAGAGGGAGAGCAGCAAAGGCTTAAGTTGCAGAAAAGCACACGCGAGAGGTGGCGAGTGTGAATCCACGGCAGCAAGCGCTTCCTCAGCCGGGGCAGGCTCATGCAAATGCTACCAGGAGAGATAAAACAAGCTCGCACACGAATTCATCTTCCCACTTCCACTCTCACTTTCTGCTAATGGCACTCTTCTTCCCGAGCTCGGGTCTCGCCTTCTTCTGACATTACCGATATTAATTGACTGGTTTTCGCAGACCGGAAGCACGAAATCCAGCATCTGCAACTGCTGCTGCAATTTACTGGCTACTGATTGCTGGTGTTCCTCTCACTCCTTCTCCCCCTCCTGAGCGCAAACACGGGTTCACTCAACAGTCTGACCTTGATGCATCCTGCAAAGGAGGCTGGAGCTCGTTGTTTTCGTGAAGATGGAGCACACGCACACACACACACACACACACACACACACACACTCACACAGAGAAAGATGTGACCCTAATGTGAGCCGGGGCTGCTTTCATGGTCTGAGGCTACGGGTTGGGACAGCGGTGGCGGGCAGTAGGTGCGTACGTGCCGGCGCTGAGCAGATCCAGCAGCATTTTAAAGCCCCTGTGTCTGATCAAAGCAGGTAAATTACACCACAGTGATCACAGAGGGATTATTCTAAAGAAAAGCAGAATTGAGACTGGAAGACCGGTTGCGAGCTTGACAGGGACTTGAGAAAATGTGTCTTGAAATATATCTCCATATCAACCACCTCACTTGTCCTTTGTGGAAAAAAGCAAGTAGAAGGTGAAGTTACTGTAAATACAGTAGGCGTGTCTGAGTTTTCCAAACATTACAGAATTAATCGGAGATGAATAAGTGAATAGGGGACACTACGATTTTGCACCATTAAAACATCAACAACATTAATCAGGATTTGGGTGTATTTTATTTTTAACAGGTTCAACCCAGCAGCATCACTCTTGAATCAACTAATAATCCATTTCTGTGTATTTGTGTTCAGAAAGCCTTCATGGAGAATTGAGACGAGGAGAAATTACTTTTCCTCTGTTTTTGTGTGTTTGTGGTTCTATTGCTATTCAGGATTTAGTGCTAGACAGCAAATCAGGAAAGAAAAAAAGAAGCAGTGTCAAACAAAAACTGTGTTTTAAGAGTGGGAGAAAAATAAACTGTGAACCCAGAAAAAAAAAACATAATTCCACATTTAGCAAAAACTGAATCTGTGAGAAAAGCTGATCTACTGAATGAGACTGGCTGCATCTGCAGCTTGTGTATATTGTATAGCTCAGGCTGAGCCCTGTGTACCACTGTATACCTGTCTTTGTTCTACCAAAAGTGGACAGGGTCCCTATATTAGTTCCCAGTCTGGTCTGCATGTGTGGGTATATGTCTCTCTCTCTCTCTCTCTCTCTCTCTCTCTCTCTCGCTCGCTCGCTCTGTGTGTGTGTGTGTGTGTGTGTGTGTGTGTGTGTGTGTGTGTGTGTGTGTGTGTGTGTGTTAACTTCTATGTGTGCCTTTGTTGTGTGCCTCTTATCCCAGGTCCCCGGGGCTCCGGGGGAACAGCTGAAACAGGGGCAGGAGTAGCTTGTCAGCCTGGGGCTCCCGCTGCTCCTCTCTCTTTCACTACTCCCCATATGGTCCTGTAGCGCTCGGTCCCCAGGGGCCTGTTAGCGCTGCACCACCCAGGCCCGAGCCCCTGCCACCAGGTCCCCCTTGCCTCCTGTCTCACCCTTGCACCGCGGACCCGCCGTCACCCCTCCGTCCCCTCCACCGCTGCTCCCTTTGAGGAGGCGGCGGCCCCTCCTTTCGCCTCTCCTTTGTTTGTAACGCGTCTCAAAATAATCCCAGATCATTCCTGTCGGCTTTAGCATCTTCCGTCAGGCATGCCCCCCCACCCCCCCGCCTCTGCCCTTTCCTCTGCTGCCTAACTCCATCCACCAAACTCTACTCCCTCGTCCTCATCTGTCTTATATTTCTGAGAAGGTAACGTCGGGAGTTCCCATTAGGTTATGAATTATCTTTGTTTCAGCTCTGCGGGAGTCTTTGGCGGAAGTCCCTGCCCAGTAGTCACAGGCAGACAGACAGTGTATATCAAGATAATGCACAGTGGCCAGCCAGTGGCCCCTGAATACTTCAGGGCCCCTGGTGACACTGGGGGCTCCCTGAGTGATTTAGACTCTCTGGGAACCCCCCCATTGCAAGAAAGAGGCATAGTTTGTCTTTACGGCAGCGTCTCCAAATCCCTCGTCACCGCCTCTCGGGAATTAACCGGGATTTATAAACGAACAGAGAGGTGCAGTCGCACAAATGTTATCCAGCCGATCATAAGGCGCCGTGTGTTGGATTTGGCTTTTTTTTTTGGCTGCACATGTTGGAGATATCCCTTATGGTGATCAAGCTTGCTGTGTGTTGCGTGTCTGTGATCCTGCTGTGTGTGATGTCTCCAAAAACAGAAGTACATCACAAACACTGACCCGCCTAAAGGGAATCCAGGTGGATGCAAAACGGCTCAGATGTTGTTTCGGGCAGGACGTCATGTATTGAGAAACATATTTTATACGTCTATATTCTAGCCTGGATTATGTTGTGATTGTTAATAATTGAATGATTTAAACAGTTTTTTAATCAAATATTGATATGGATATTGATACTGATGTGGATTCTTGTCAATTTGACTTAATTCAAGGTTAAGTACTACTGCCATCTGTTGACAACAGGGGAAGAGTTTTCTAAACCAAACCACACACACACTAACAATGAGTTGAATATACAAATACACAGAGCTACATATGAGTACATATTATTATTTCTCATCATGGCCACAAAAGCGGGCGAGCTGGGAAATTCTAATATTTACTCCCACTTTGAAACTGGATCTCTCAGGATTTTCCATGTTGTGTCTTTGACGGCAGCAGCCTGCTGCTCCTCTCACGCTGTCATCGGCCGCCTCTCTCCACCACTTCTTTCGCTCTCCGGGTCTCCGCCTCCAACGGAACACACTCCCCTCCCTCGTCCCTTCCAACCCGCCTCTCCCCACCCAGCCTCCTCCACCTCTGCGCGCGGGGCTCCAGTGAAGCCTGCAGCTGGCTACGGCCTTCCCTCCTCTGAGCGAGAGGCGCAGCAGGGGGGCAGGGCTCTGGATTCAGGTTAAAGAAAAGCAGGCAGATCAAGGACAAAAAAAAATAATGGGTGAGGGGGGGGAAAAAAGTAATGCATGATCCTCTCTGTGAACACATGCCACCCCTCAAATATCCCCGCCTCAACACCAGCCTCATAATCATCATGTTTCTACATCACTGTTGTTATTTGTTCTGTCTTTTTTCCCCCTTTTAGGTGTTTTTCTACCCTTTTTTTTTTTTTTGGTGTCCAAAAGAGCCGAGGTGGAGCAGGCATTCTTTAATGCTGCCACCGCCATCAACACCACCAAAACGAACAATAATAAGATGCAAAACATTCGTTTGACCGTCATTTTAATCAGTATCTGCATCAAAATAATGTGGAGAAAAGATTTTTTTTTAAAATACAACGTTTATAAGCATTATGAGACTTTTGCTCAAGTTAACATTTTTACTGCAGTCGACAACTAGTGATGGACACATTTATTGAAAGTAACAAGACTGTTGCAATTATTACAATGACCACTATCACAAAAACACAAGACTCTTGAGGACATACTGTTCTGACATTGTTCCAACCTAACCCAACTCATGGTTAAAGTGTGCTGATTATTCCAGCCAGCCAGAAAGGACTTTTTTGTTTTTATATAGAACTTAAGATATCAGAATTGAAATCTCAACAATTTAGTTGTCTTACAAACATAGTGTTCTTTTTTTCCTCTAAGACCATTAAACAACTTCTTGGTTTGAATGCTGCTGTTGAGTTTTGTTTGCAATACGCGAGCTTAGTTTCTTGGAATTTATTTTTTCCGTGCAAGTGTTAGGTTGCAATGTCACATCTGACTGTGTGTTAACAAGACCTTATGGCAATGAAGGCCCAATTCAGAGCTTAGTCTGATAGAAAAGATATTGAAGCAGCTATGCATCATTCAGTTTCGATGGAAATCCAATTCAAATTCACCAAGTTGCAGAATTTAAAAAAGAAAATGCTTGCAAGCACTTAAAAATATCTCAGTGAATTCATTACATTTTATTTTATTTATCTATCTATTTATTCAAACAGGTTAAAGGAAAAAAATATGCTGACATGCTTTGGCAAACAAACAAAAAACTAATGTGAAAAGGACTCCATAACAACATTCTTCTTCTTTTTTTCTTAAAAAAAAAATAAATAAATAAAAATTGTTAATCAATCAAAACATGCAGAAGACAAACACAGAAGAAAAAAAGCATAACCACGGGAAAAAAAGAGCATATTTTCATCCAGATTCCTGTCAATATCCATCTTGTATCCATCCACAATCTTGGTAGTGTACATTTGTTTGAACCTAGTCAGTGATGTACATGTTCTCATGTCTCCCCTTTGCTTTCTTCTTCACTTTGTGTTATTATGTACGTGCTGTTTTTTTGAACACACATATTCCCCTGAGATTGTGTTTATTTTCACTTATCTGAAACAAGCTTTGGATGTCATGTGGTAACTGATGCCGGTTTGCTTTGTAGATGATTTGAATGACTTTGAGGTTGACCAAATCCTTGAATTTTTGGTGCATTCAGTTTGGTGAAGAGTTATTTCTTGGAACTCTTTGGTTTTATTCACAATTCATACTGTTTTTTTTTTTTTTTTTTAATATATTTTGTAGAAAAATATACTGCAAAGTATGCACCATGTAGTTCAGGTAAACAGTGAGCTGGTGTATCAATAAGCATCCTGCATGTGATCTCCATCAGCTATTGAGTCCTTGCGTCCAGTGTCTTGTCAGGTGCGCAGATTCATGTGCCTCTATCCTACACGAGCAGATCAACATTTCCATGATCATCTTGTACTCGCCATGCTCTATTCATTCACCTCTTTCACTTTCTCCCTTGTTCCTTTTTGTAGCTGCATTCTGCTCCAGCTTCCTTCTTTCTCCTCAGTCCCATTTACAAGGTGTGATATTGCTTTAATTGAGCAGAAACATGTGGAGAGATCAGACATATCTCGTAGGATTAGAGAAAAACTGGGAGTCTGTGTGACTGGCAGTCTGTGTTTGGAGCAAGGGGTCTGCTGGGAATGAATGTAGTTAGTGTGACCTCTGACCCCGCGAGCTGTTGACGTGGAATCTGGCCAAGAGGGGTCCGACAGAACGCTTTTGTTAATCTCATTCAGGACTCCCTGTGAACTGTGAGCAGAGAGAAAGCTGGCAGCTCAGACCTGTGGAATGCGGAGGCCTTTATTCCCATGCTTTGGAAACAGAGGTGGGCCCTGGAACTAGCAAGGCTCCTTTAGCAGGACCTCCTTCACTCAACTAAATAAATACTGACAGCTTCCTGGCTTAGACTTGCCAACTAGCAGGGCAGCAGTGCAGAGAGGACAAATGTGCCCCACCAAAGCTACAAAGGCCACAGGCAGAGCGTCCAACATACAGCTACAGTAGTCCGCCTTTGTTGGGAAGTTCTTTCTAATTCTACACTATAATTACTTTTAGATCCTTTTTGGGCCTATGGATGTCACAATTTAAATGTAGAAAGTATGAAGTGTCTTAATTGAAAAAAGTTAAGTTGAGTTGATCATATCTTATCAAATAATCAGATGGCACTATTGACTGATTTGTCTGTTCATTGTTCACTGAGCTTGTTCATTGTCAGTTGACAGGTGTATAAAGGTTTAGAAAGAAAAGAACTGCAAAAGACTTAAGGGACAAAAAAACAAAACAAATCGTTCCAGTCATTTCAACTTTAAACATTATGTTCATCAGTGAGATGTCACTTGGTTATGTTGCATAATTTTAATTTTAGTTTTATGACAAAAATAGAGCAAATCAGACAAAATTACCAAAAGGGATACTTTAAATTTTGAACAATGTTACACCGTGTCAAGGACATGTGACATCAGGTAGCTTCATTTAACTGCATCTGTTTGTGCATTTTAGTGGTGTCACCCTGCATCAGGTCCTTGCAAAAGACTAGATTTCCAGTCCCAGAAATGTTTTGCTATTTGGTTGGTGTGGAAAAAAAGCCTTGTCTTTGTATTTTTTTTTTTATCTTCAAAATGGTTAGGGTTAGAGAGAGCCAGCCCAATAGTCAGGAAGAAGGGGAGTTAGGCTTTGAGGAGAACTCCTTCTGCTCCCACTGTGCTGCCAGTCAGCTGAGTCCGCTGCCCAGCAGAGGCGGGGGAAATACCCGCCGGTACGCACAATGGTGCTGGAGGGATTACAGGCACCCCTGCTAGGTGAGCAGCTCAGCAGTGAGGAGGAGGGAGGGGAGAAGCCAGGGATAGAGAGATGTGCCCAGCATCTGCAATGTCTTAAGCTTAAAGAGCTGTCCACACCAAGAAAGGTAACATAGCGTATGAACAATTAACCATTTCATTATGTTAACAGTTGCACCAAGCAGTCGCTGCACAATACCTTAATGTTGGCAATAGTTGCTCAAACGTTAGGGTACTTGAGAGCGGCAGAGAGTAGCACAAGCAAATCAAGACTATTTTGGTCTTCCTGGCAAAGTTTGGGCAGTTCAGTCATTGACGAAAATTTGTTAATTTTCTATGGGTTTTGATGTTTAGAAATGCCTATGGAACTGTTTGAACACATCATTAATTTCTGTTTGGTTAAATCATACAGGTCCTGTTTCAGTTTGAATTGAATTAATTGTCCTAGAACTCTCTTCTTTCCTTAATTGCCAAGACAGGATTTTGTCTGCATTCTCTGAAAATTCATGGTATCATTGTTTGCTTTTCAAAAAAAAAAGGGGGGGGTGGGGGGGGATGAGGGGGTCACAACGCTTCCGGTCAACCAGCAGAGCTGAAAAGACCTGTCAATTCCCCACTCCCTTTGCACCAAGCTTAGGCGCTGGGCTGTACTCTTGTTTTAACTTTCTCAACAGAAAGTATTGCTGAAAACGAATGGATGGCAAAACCTACATCGAAACAAAACAACACATTTTATTATTTTGGCATCAACTGTCAGACAAGTAAGAACTATTTAATCATAAGCCTGGAAAAAGAAGAAATTGGGAAAAATTAATGAGCTTCCCCTGTTTGAAAAATCCGTTGTTCAATCATTTATTTATTTTTTTAATTGTAGCTGCATCCCATTGATAACATTGTTAAAATGTAGCAACGTAGCAAACATATGTGATGTGCTACATCATATGGTGGATGGTATAACTATTATAGCTCTGCTTTGGAAGTCTATTTATAATGTAGTCTTTTTAGATAATGATTTATTGCAGTATTCTGTGCACACACAGGGTCTGCCGTACCCACTTTAACCAGCAGGTGCAACAGGAAGCACCATTGGACGTTAAATGTTTATGCACCGAGCAAACAGAGGTGCAATACTAGTGGGGTGTGTAACTGCTTTGGGGGCTGGCTTTGGGGGTGTAATGCCCAATTGGGCAGTAAAGATGTCATGATCAAACCCTAAGAAGACATTCTGCAGAGAACCAGGGCTCCAAGGTCCAATATTGTATGCTTAGAAGTCATATGCTGGAATAAAAAGACTCTTTATGTCTTAAGGTCTGCAAGTCAGTAGAGCCCCACTACTGGATACCACATCTAAACTCTTAACCTTGATGTGTCCCACCATCCATTCTGGTCTGGTTTTGGAGGTTAAGGTGACCCTGAGCCCTTGCGCTTACAGCTGGCCACCACTGTGTTTCATTTGTTTAACCTGTGACCTGAGAAAACAAGACACTTTCCAGAGTTCTGAGAAAAGTTAAGGGCGGAGGAAGTGTTTGGTTACAAAATAAAATATATGTGCATTGGGAGCCATAAATTGGTGGGCCTGCCAGTATTGCTGCTACTGAAACTGCATGTGGTACCAGGCTCTAATCATAAAATTTTAAGGCCTGACTTCCATCCCAGCTTTTCAAAGGATAGGATGAATGACGGCTGGACGTAAGGAAAGATGGACCCCAGGTGTATGGAAAGGAAGGGAAAGCCTGGTGGTTAGTGGCTAAGTGCTGTAAAAAAAATAAAATAAAAAAAAAACAGAAAGAAGAAAGAAAAAAATCAACAAAATTAGGATAAAAAAATTCAGACAGTAAAAAACACAGCGTGCCAAAATTATACTACCTAAAAACCTTTAAAAAATGGGTTTCGTAATAATATTTTATTGTCAGCATTGATGATATGCGGCAATGTTGTGTGGGTTGGAACAGTCAGTAGGCAGGGCTAGATGCAGTACAGCAGTATCGGTTCTCTTTTGGAGCAACAAGGATGGATAGGATGAGGAATGAGCACATCGGGGGGAACCACACTTGAAATGGAACTGCCAAGCAAGAGGCCTTAGAGGAAGAAAGTATGTTTATGGATGTAGTGAAAGAGGACTTGAAATTTTGTTGGTGAGTGAGCAAAGGGTATTCAGGGGACAAGGTTAGGTGGGAGTAGGTGACTTACTGAGGGGACCCCAGACGAAAACAGCAAGAAGGAAAAGAAAAAGGAACTGCCTTCTTAGAACATATATATTTAAATTGTGAACAGCAGTCATATGTCAGCGTTGCAGTGAAAATTGAGGATCACCTCACAGTAAGTAGTTGGGGGTTTGGATCCCCAGGCCTGGTGCCTTTTTGTGTTGCGTTTGCATGTTGTCCCTGTGTCTGTGTGGATTGTTTTCTTCTTCCCTCTGTCCAAAGACATCCAAAATGGTTATCCAAATATATGCAGGAGAGGCGAAGAGAGAACCCTCAATGGGTGTGAATGCGAATGGCTCTTGATCTTTCAACGTGGTTCAGCTGAATCTTCACTAAGTCACAGTTTATTTGTCTGTGGAAATGCATCTAGACTGAGCTCAATCTTTATCACCGTACCGGTAGTTGTTTGGAGTGAGGCAGATTTTTTTCTGAGTAGGATCAATGGCCTTGTAACCTGAAACATGTGCTTAAAATGTATCAGTCTTAATGTTTATCTCCATAAATAACTCCGATCCTTCGGAGGTAGTTCGGGCAGACAGCTCAAGCTGCATCACGTGACTGATCAGCTGATTAGTCACATGCTCTCCTCTTCTGAAAAGACAGGCTATTTAAACCCCTCCAATTTACCAAGTCATTCCCATGCCATCTTAAGTTGGGATGGGTCAAATATATATAGAAGGCTGAACTGTTATCCATCATGGTAAACCAGAAGCACCCTCTCCACCCCACACTAGACCAACAGCTGAGCGTCTTCTCCAAGAGACTGAGACAGCTCCGTTGTCTGAATGAGTGCTTCAGGAAATCCTTCCTGCCGAGAGCCATTACCCTCTACAACTCTTCCCTGCTGTGCGACAGATAATATTATGGACTTTTTCTGGACTCAATGGCAAATATTGCACTAGTGGGTTCTAAAACCTTGCTTATCCCTGCCTCTGTACAATTGACTGTCTTTACATATCTATGTATATATATACCTCCCTAACAGTTGCAGGGTCCAATTAGCTCCTAGATTAGCTCCTAGTCAATCGGCAGATATTTCCTACCAAGAAAAGTGCCAATGTCTCCATCAGTAGTCATCA
This sequence comes from Nelusetta ayraudi, assembly GCF_046127955.1. Lineage (NCBI taxonomy): Eukaryota > Metazoa > Chordata > Actinopteri > Tetraodontiformes > Monacanthidae > Nelusetta > Nelusetta ayraudi. The sequence goes on from NW_027466142.1 coordinate 3,345,796, forward strand.
AAGTATTGCATTGTTCCAGTGCAGAGACATGTCCTGGCTTTGAGGCAATCAGAAAATTAACAAACATTTTTGTAGCAATCGTTGCAATTTTCCCTTTTTTGAAATTAAAATTGAGTGATATGTCAAATATTAAAGCAGCTCTAGGTAACTTTTCGACCATAAAATTATGATTCCAAACTCAGTAAAGCGGTAGATAAATGATTAATAGGATCAATGGTGCCGCCTCGGCAGCGAGAAGGAGGTTGTGCCAGCTGTAACTGCACTGCGTAACTTTCAAGCGCGACCCGACACGCCGGACGAACCACTTTACGGCAACGTCACACGTTTATTTAGAGGTGGTCTTACATACTACTATTACAAATACATAAGATTGTAAAATGACGGAATGGAACCCAAAAACGTTGTGATGTCCCGCGACTAATCGGCATTTGGTAGCATCTGCTTGGGGTTAATTGGTAAATTGGGGGCACATTGGATTGATCGGGAGGAGAAGGCGATTCTAACAGTTTGCCAGCGCGGTGGTTGGCGGACAGCAAACAGGTGGAATGGCAAGCGACGCTCTAACTAGAGATGGACGAATTGGCCCAATTAATCTAAAGATTGTGAGATTGCAGCCAGGGCAGATAACACCAGAGGGGATAAAGGGGAAATAATTACAAACAGCAGTATGCTTTCCCTATGGTTGTCAGACACAATTAGTGTCAGAGGAACAGTGCAATGAGTGACCTGAGCAATCAGTCGCCCATCCAGAGCATTAACCCTTCTAGGTTTGGCCAGGAGCTCAAGAGGGATCTTGTGTAACTGGACAAATTCATCCTGGATGAAGTTGTCATCTGCTTCAGACTCCACAAAAACAGGGGAGAGAACCGAATTATGGCCCCACAGAATGGTGGCCGGAATAGCACGTTTAATAACACGTTTGGGAGAGCTAGCGGAAGATGAGCTCTGATTTGCCACTGTACTCTTCTCCTTCGCCTCATTCACTGACTCCGGATTGCTTGGGTCCATGTCCTGGCCAGATGATTCTGTGAGGGCACGAATTCCCAAAGGTTTCAGGGAACCCAAAAAAGCAGATGGCAGTCAGTCTTTAAGGCACAACAAAAACAGACACTCGGAGAAAACAGATGGAGAGACACAGGTTAATCACCAAAATTTAGTACATCCCAAAAAATTTACAAAAACACTGGAACTCGCCGGTGCCAACAATATCAGTATGCCGGAATGATCTCTCAACGTGATGAGTCTTTGAGTTCTCCAATTCCAATCGGAGTTCCCAATCTCCGATCTACATGCACTTCAGTTGTCCGGTCATAATCAGACTAAGGCAATAATTGGTTTTCTTGTGTGTCATGTCGAGAAGGGCCAGCTGAGGTGGCTCAGGAATCTTTTTTGGATGTCTCCTGGACGCCTCCCTGTAGAGGTGTATCAGGCATGTCCCACCGGGAGGAGGCCTCGAGGAAGACCCAGGACACGCTGGAGGGACTATGTCTCTCGGCTGGCCTGGGAGCGCCTTGGGGTGGAGGAGGTGACTAGGGCCAGGGAAGTCTGGGTGTCTCTGCTGAGGCTGCTGCTCCCGCGACCCGACTCCGAATAATGCGGCAGAAGAAGAAGTGTCATGTAAACGTAGTCAGTGGCTGACCACTATGTGCAAAGGGCAGCAGAATACCTGCGAGAAAGCCACAGAGCCGCAGTGTCCAACCGTTGGACGTCTGCACACAAACAAATGTGGCAGCAGCAAAATCTAGAAATACCAAAAACAAAAACAAGGTAGAACACAGACGACCACTCACACCAACAACGATGAGCAACGATGATCAATCTATAGTCATCCCTTTACCCTCCACTACAGGCATGCCCAAAGTCCGGCCCGCGGGCCAAATCCAGCCCAGCAACTGATTTTAAGTGGCCCACGGCTTGTCTCTGAAAACACGACGCAATCTCTTCAATCTCGACCACTGGACTCCCTGACGCGATCTCAGCCGGACCTGAGCGCAACAATCGTGATCTCCACCGCTCGCCACCACCGCCTGTGCACCTCCCTGTCCCCGTCCCTGTCAATGATTGCGATGTCCACCTCTGGCCGCCACTTCATAGGAGTTGTTGATCAAGTTGACCAATTTAGTTGGTACTCTATAGAGACTACTCAACGAGATGATGCGCAAGGTAGCAATCTGTTCACCGCACAATCTGTTCTAGCCTGAGCCAGCCTGCTGGCCTTGGATGAGGGGGTTGACGGCACCTTTCATTCTCTCAAGTACGATCCTGTTGAAGACCTTGCCTAGCACTGACAGAAGTGTTATTCCTCTGTAGTTGGCACAGTTGCGGAAGTCTCCTTTCTTGGTTAGCTTGATGAAGAAGCCCTCGATCCAGTCTCCTTGCACTTCTTTTTCTTCTTTTTCTTCTCCTGTCTTCTCGACGAGAGGGTCCAGCATCTCTACGGCGGTCTCAAAGTCTTGAGTGCTTTTGCAGGGATTTTTTCTGGTCTTGCTGCCTTGCCGTTCCTCAGTAGTAGTCTCATTTTTCAATTAAAGAAGCTGCTGTTCTTAATTTGTCCACTGGATGTCTTAATAGCATTTTTGCTACACAAACAAACTGTTAATACTGGGGCTGAGCAAGTAGGCTACAGGTAGTCCAGAGCTAGCTTGTCTTTCTGCCAAACCGATTTGAACAAAAATCGGAGGCAGAGTGCAGAATTTTCCAAGAAAAATGGACATCCCCCTATTTATTCACAGTAGTGAATGAGAAAAATGTGTGTTTAGTTTGTTCACAGCATGTTTCAGTGCTGAAAGAATATAACGTTGGTCGCCACTATGACACTCTTCATGCCGACAAATACAAGAAGGTGCCATATAGAGCTGGACCACACACACACACACACAAGCTAGATTTGGATTATTTAGAATAGGTTAAATTCAGAGATTGAGTTTCTCTCTCTTTCTTTCTCTCTCTCTCACACTTTGTATGTATGTGTGTGTGTGTGTGTGTGTGTGTGTGTGTGTGTGTGTGTGTGTGTGTGTGTGTGTGACAAACAAAGAACCTTTACCTTTAGAATTGTAGTTCCTTTTATGAATGAAGGTACTCAGTAAGGACCCTCCTGACCCTCTTTCCTTCTCTGCGATGCAGTAAGCGTGGAAGTGGCTCTCGTTGGCCAGCTGGTTGTACTTGTCTTGCTGAACTGCCTCCATGACTCTGTTCTCATCCATCATCTCCTATGCATGAAACGGGCATATATAATAAAGGGAAAGTCATCTAGTTTAATGTCCATTGCTCTCCTCAAAGCACCAATCCGCGTTTTCAGCTTGCCAAAAGCGCATTCACTGACCATTCGACCTCGACACAAGGACAGTCCAAAATACCGTTCCTGAGCAGTGCTGCCTCCATTTGCATACTCCTTCATTAGGTAGGGAGCCACAGGGTATGCTGGATCTCCCAGAGGAACACTGGAACGGGCTCCTCCTGGTCTACAATTTGTTTATTGGAGGAAGGGATTGTGCCACATCTTGAGCGTCAAATTGACAAAAATGCGAGCACCGTGTACACTACACTGCTATTTCACCATGACGATGAAAAAATGCTTGTAGTCACATGTGACTTGGACATTGAGAGAAAATCTGCCCCTCTTGACATACTTTATGCAATATTTTTGACAGCACGTGTCTCGACAATCCAAAGGCATTTGCAGTTTTGCATAGTCTCCTTTTGTCTGCAAAATAGTTAAGTATTCAGGACACGTTTTTTTGACCACGCTGACTGGCGACCTAATAGAGTGTACACCTGCAAGGCAACTGCAAGGTTGTGGATTCAATCCCTTGGTCACACCAAAGACTTGGCACTTGGACTTGGAGGTTAGATCATCCAGTGATTCCCGGGTGGCAGCGCGCCCTCATGGTTCAAATGCAGAGGGCAAATTTTGCATCCCTCAGGATGTGACAATCACTGGGACTTGTACCTTTAACTGTCACTCAATGTGCGGATGAAGAAGCTCACTGAGGGACAACAGCGATGTCCTAGACATCCTTAAGTTTTTTCGCCATTCCTTTGTCACAACAACTTCATTTTAAAAGTTGTCCCACCAACTAGAGGTCGGACCTGGCATCAACCAGAACCTCCGTTGGCAAATGAGTCATTGTCAGTATCGATATGTTGCCATATGCAGCAGGACGCAATCCATCAACCATTGTAATGTCTCACCAGAGCATTGCAAAATCCAAACAGCATGACGTTCCATTCAATCAATCCATTTCTGGTGCAGAAGACTGCTGCATGGCCAGGTCTGCAGGACTTCTCAGTAGCCAGAGGCAAGATCCACTGTGATGATACGGGGAAGCGGCTAAGCATCCTTAATGGTACAGTCTTTCCAGAACACACTGCTGTAGGTGCACAGCAGCTGGGTTAGATGGAGCTACTCCTCTCTGTTGAGCTTAGCTGAACTCTAGTCATAGAGCTCCTGTAGATACTAAGGAACAGCGGAGTGCCTCAACTGCTCTGGTATGCTGTGTTGGTGGGAGGCAGGGCTTTTGCAGGCTGAAAGAGCCCCCTTTTAATGATCACAGCTTTATTCCCAGTGTTGAAAATATGGAGGGGTACAGGTTTAGAGGGCTGGGCTTCCACCAGGACGTGAGCAACCAGCACTCTGCTTCCATTCAAAAACCCTTGGTGGGGCTCAGCATCACCTACCTTTGAACAGATCAAGACATTCAGATCCATTCCTGATTGTCATTATGGCCCCACAGAATAAGGAGAAAAAAGATATTGAAATATGTCTGAGGAAATGACGAGCCAATGTTTGTGTGTGAAAATACACACATGGGCATTGGAATCATGGATTTCCCATCCTGACATACGTGGATGCTCTCAAGGAGGATGCAGGAATAGAAAGTACCAATAAACGGGCAAGGACAAAACCTGCACTCACCTCATCAGATCAGCGACACAAAAGGCACAAATACTGTACATTTCCATGTCATAGGTGCTGTAGTCTGACACTATTTTATGTCTTTCTGCACTATCACCAATAAACATAATTAATCATGAATCTTAAGAGTTTTTTGTTTTGGATTGTGGCACTAGCCACATTACGACCGGAATAGCTACTGCTACGTGCCAATGCAATTACTTTAGTGTGCCTGTTACAAAGTAAATGGAAAAGTAATTCAATCTGAACTTCGTCTGTATTTTCCAACGATTGAATGAACACTGGGCAATAATACAACTAGTTGACTCGATTGTTTGCACTGTATTTAATGTAGCCTAAGTCATGCACCATGTATACGATGGATGTCTTAATCAATCCAGAGCTCTCAAGTCTCATGCATTAAGCTTGCGAGAGACAAATTACTATGAGTTTATACACTACACATGACATTTCTCACACTGATTGAATGAAGTGATTCTAAACGTAATGCACATTAATAATCTATTAAAAGATGAGGTGAAGGCAGCTTAGTCTGCTTAATCCATCCATATAGCTAAGCATTTTTACTCAGCAACCTATCAGCCAATCATAAAAAGTATTTCTGGTTGCCATATGAAATAACAGTTCTATAATCATGCATCACTTGAATGCTCTGAATGTGTGCAAGTCATAGACATGCTGAAAGTAGAGGACCATGGTCATGTAATCAGTATAGCTGCTAGTTTGAAGCGTAGAACATTTGCCTGTTTTCACTGTTTGTGTTGCCTATTTTAGATCTAATATGCTAACACTTTCTTTTTAAACCTATTCAAATTCACTCCAATCCCCATCCCCACAAAAAAAAAGGTTAAGAGGAGGTCTAAGGTTAAAATGCAAGTAATCGCACTTTTGTGTGTCCCAGTCTTCAGGTTTCCTTTGCTGACAGACAGGCACCAGCTTCTGTGCAATCCCATGGCTTTGTGCTGACTGAGGTGAGGCGTCTGACCCAAATCTGCTCAACAACTGCCTACACTGGACTGCACAATATGCCAATGGGTACAGATAACTTTGTACATGTTTATTGTCTGTTTTCATCCTTTTTTTAAACGACTCTTTGAGATTGCGTTTCTTTCTTTTTCTGCATATGTTGTCCGTCCTCCATTTTTTTATTATTCAGTGATGAAAATACTTTTCGGAATGTTAGTTTCGCACTGGTTTCTAGCAGTGTACGTTTTGCTTGTGGTGAGTGACATCAGTCAGCTGGGGCTTTTCCAAAACAATGCTTTTGTTTGATGATAAGGGGATCACTGTGGCGCAGAAGGGGTCCAAGGTCATATCTGTGTATTTGATGGCTTCAGTATCCCCCCCGACTCCCCCAGGTTTGGGAGAAGTGATACACAAAGGTTTGGATTACACAGTAATGAACTCTTAGGGGCCTCAGCTGCTTTTTGTGGAGACTGGAGAGGGTGGGAGCAGCAAAATAAATAACTAATCAATTAAAACCAATAAACAAAATTGCAAAGTATGTTGTATTTCTCTCCTAAAAGTAACACAATGTTTTTTAAAATAACTGATCCCTGACTAACTTTGTAGCTACCTATGTAGCTGTTGATACAGTCGGGTTCCAAAGAGTTGAGCCTGATGCCAGCTATTCTTAACCAGAATAGCAATGATGAGTTAATCGAAGATAGAGGAGTGGACTGAACGAGAGAAAATAGAAGACACAGAGAGGGGAAAATGGGCCTGGACAGAGAAGAGGCTGAAGACTAGAGGATACCAGCAGCTGACAGAACATGGAGGAGATTAGAGAGTTCGAAAGTAAGGGAAGAACTTTTTTTGGTATCAGTTCATAGTTCACCTAGTTCCCCCCCAAGTATTACAGGCAGCAAACCCTCCGTTTGGTTATTTATTATACTCCCAAAAAAATTTGCAGTAAATGTTGGATCTGGCATTGTCTTCACACTAAGCTACAGTGTCCATAGTTTGATTTTAAGCATGTTATTGGCATAAAGACACAGGGCACACATAGATTTGAAAATGTGCACAACTGTAGACAGTTGTAATGAGGTTCATTGAGTGCTAAACTAAATGTTAAATGGTGGGTTTAGCAGGCATATCTTTGCATTGCTATGATTTAAATGATGGTGGATTATGCTGCCCTGGGTTTGTATCTCAGAACGATCTCACAGTAAAAATAGGTACTGAAGTTGGACCTTGTTATGGCTGTTTATTTGATGTAACATTGTCAGGTTTTAACAGTTGAGAACATATATTGAGAATTTAGAAAAGTAATCAAAAAGTAATCAAATGTACAGCAATTAGTTACTTTGAAACTACAAAGTAACTAATCAGTTACTGCTGGAACTACACCTTAAAGGAAACTTTATGTGCAGCTAAACCATTAATCATTAATCAATGTTGAAATAAGCACTAAAAATACTGACATCGTAGCGTCACATCAATTATGTTTATGTGCTGAGTTTATGTGTGGCTCCCTCGTGTCTTTTCCGCCATCTCTGCAGTGACAATACACCCTTGTAAAGTTATCCAGCATGCTTGAAGACAGGCATGGTTTTTGATTAACTGCACTACATCTGGGGACCATTTCAAAAAGAACAGCTGATTTGAGTTAGCCTGATCAACTCGGAGTCGTTCCACTTGGAGTCAAGCGCGAGCACTACTACTACAATAAAAAGACGGCGTCAATGGAGCCCAGATGAGTCACCATGACAACGGGGAAGAGGAGGGCTGCGTTTTTCTCCTCACTAGAATTGGACATCTTGATGTCCTCATACGACGAGGGAGCATGTTTCTAAGAGGAGCTGCAACGCCGTTGCAGCTGCAAAAAAGAGGGAACATTGCTGCTCGGGTCACGCGCAAGTTTAAATTTGCGATGACAATATTATAACAGGGAAAACTGCTTGAATGGTAGCCAATTATTAAAGGGGAGAAGCACACTTGGAATCAGCTTAAAATGAAATTATTCAAACAGGTGAGAACTTGGCATAATCTCATGGGGGTACCTCATTTAAATCAGGCTTTACATTGTAAAGTAAATATTAAGTGGCTGTTTCACTATGCAGTTCCTTTGTCTCCTACATGTGCGTCTCTGTGCATGTCTTATAAATATGATGTTACGTTGAATAATTAAGCCTATTAAAACTAACATAAATCTCACGCTTTTCTGACTGCCCTCTGTGCAGTTGTCTTACTCAAGTGCTCTGCATCTCTGACACTGTACAACAACAACAAAAAAATCCCATTTGCGAAGAAACGCAGGGCAACACGCACTGCAACAGTATGACTCCAGTTGGTAATGTTGTAAATGTAAGGACAGATAAGGTTCAAGTATGCAGATGATGGACTGCAGTGTGAAATGGTATCGCCCAAAAAGATTGTCTGGAAATGTTACAACGTATCCTTCTTATTTCAAACTTGGAGAACCAATCAGGAGTATCAGAAAAGTGTCAAAGTTTTGTCTGTGGAGGGAAACAGACAAGGACAGCGCTCGTGCCGAGCCAGTGCATGTGAAAACCATGCTAAGCCAAAAAAAAAAATACATACATACAGCCCAGCCTTTTTTGTATAGCTTGGTCAAATGTAATTAAAATGTAATAATTCAAGCAACTGTAATTTAATTATACATTTTCTGCATGATGTAACTGATTACAATTTAAATTGTAATTAAATTGCGTAACAACGTTACATGTGACTCGTCACTCCCCAAGGGAGAGGATGTAAATAAATTACTCAGCGGGTGCACTGTGATTTACCAAAGCTGGAACTAATTGCGCCCGTTTTGTGTTTTTATTTATCACCTCTGAAAGGCAACCATTAACTATGCACAACACACTGGTTACACACTCAGGACAACCTATGCTGACCAGGTTGCAAACATGAGCAATCTCATTTCGAGCCACTTGTCATGAACCCTTTGACAGTTGGACAGCGAAATGTTTTTTGTTTGTTTGTTTTTTTTTGTCATAGAACACTTTGAAAAAATGAAACACACCCTGTCAAACAGACAGCAGCAGCAGTTTGTCAACGTGTGCAGATGTGAGTTTTGCACAATGAAACATCTTGTGACAGATTTTCCCCTCTAATTAATGGTTTAAATTCCTCATGCCATTGACGTCTACCGTCAGTCCGGCCCCACAGCGCTGACCAACGCTGACTCGACGGTATGAGTGTCCCGGTGGAACCCGTGCACGTCAAAGGCAACAGTTCTCACCTCCTGCCACACTGTACAGTAATGGTTACAGTTGCGTGACTGCACTCACGTCTCGCTTGCAGTCATTCTGCTGTCCCGTGTTCTCTCTGGTGGAGAGCGGGAGCGGACGCAACATCCTCATTTAAATCAGCCGATCTCGCCCACTTTAGCGCATGCTAGCAATTGCGCACACAGTATTCGTAGATCACCTGCAACACACAAACCAACAAGACGCCCTATCTATAAACGTGTGTTTACCACTTCATGTTTTGGATCTATGTCAACATTACTTGCTATATTTAATAGAAGGCAATAATCTCAAAACCTCAGTTAACGCTGACATCCTTAAACGCTAAACCAGGTTAGCATCTTGTGTGTACAGCTAGATGTCTCATGCGACATTGAGATTAATCGAGCTTGGTCCTGCTGCTCCTACTGTCCACATCATCTTCTCAAATTGTCGCATCGTATATCTTTTTGGCGACACCGGCAAACACATTCATTAATTATGGTAGACATTTATTTGAGAACATCCATCCACCCATCAATTTTCAATATCTACTTTTTTCGTATCTGAGAGTTTCAGGGGTCTGCTGGAGCCTATCCCAGCTGTCACGGGACGAAGGCAGGGTGACACTCTGTACAAGTCGCCAGTTCATCGCAGGACCACATAGAGACAAAGACAAACAACCATTCGCACTCACACAGACATGGCGAGAACATGCAAACTCCACACAGAAAGGGATCAAACCCACAACTTTCTTGCTGTGAGGAGGCAGGGCTAACCGCTGCGCCACCGTGTCGTGTTGTCGTGTTTAAACATAATATATTCATATAATTAAACTAAAAACCCCATCCCTCCTCTATTTGAAAACATTTTTTGAAGGTTCTCTGTCAACCACTTGTTGTATAGTTGACAACTCAAAGCCAGAGAAATCAGACTTGTGTTCATCAATATTTTCAGTCGAAAACACCCACCAACATTTTTTTTTTTTTAAATGTATGTACCAGTTAATTTACTCAAAAATGTGAAAACAATACAAACGGCCAAAGTTTTAAACCTGATGTTGACAAACTCCAGAACAGTGGAGGGAAGTATGGACAGTCTTCACTGGATGCGGCTAGTGTGCGATTTCTGAAAAGAAAAAAAAAACAGATTAATAAGTAATATTATCTTCTGATCTGAACAGTGGGTACTTTTTTTTTAAACAACCACAACAACATCTTAAAATGATGTTGATAGTTCTATTATTTATCAGACAGTAACTTGATATTGGAATAGAATGTATATTTATAGAATCTAATTTACTCCAACCTGGTCGGGTGGGTGGACAGTGAACAGGGTGGCAGCTGAGGCGGCTCGAGAGCAGTGTTTTTCAACCACTGTTAGTGTACCATGTGATAATGTCAGGTGTGCTGGGAAAATCAGTCCAATTTCACTAAATTGTTTGGTTTTTTTAGAAAAAAAAAGAAAAAAAAAGTGTGCATTTATCATCATCATTAGATGTGTAAATAAGATGTACACATTTAATTTCCTTATTCCTTTGTAATTCACTCTATGCACTCTTTTTGATTCTTCTCTTTGCATGCTGCTATATGCAAATTTCCCCAACGAGGGGTGAATAAAGGAATTCTGAACTAAAGAGGCCCAGGTTTCACACTGAGTGAGCATAAACACATTAAGAGACTGTGTTGATTAGGCTAAAAGGTGTAATTTTCTTATATTGCCATGGGATTCTTTCAATGTAAAAAATGTGCCGTGCAGGTTGAAAAACACTGGTGTAGAGGACACACATCACCCGTGTTGCCGTCGTTGCTAGTCCAGCCATTTATCCTTGAATTTGTTTTGGGGGGGCGGGGGGGTTATTTTTTTGGCCACAAAACTGAGAAAATGCTCAGTTTCCATTTCACATTAGTAATCACTTTTCACGTAGCTGTTTGCAAACTGACATTGCGTGCAATCATGTCTTTACATTGACTTTGTGTGTACTCTCGTGGCATTCGTTGCGCTCTTAAATTCTCCATTTTAATGCCAGATGGACAAGTGGTGGTTGTGGAGATGGTCCTCCAGCACTGCGGGCAGTGTTGCCACTCAATCTCATTTGCATTATTAAAATGAGCATCCGGTCCAGTCGAGATCTTGTGGGTATTGCAAGAGAATTTCTTTTTAATTAAAAAGAAAAAAAAAAAAGAATCAGGTGAAAACACATTTAAATGACTCAATCTCTGCATTGGTTGAAGTCTTAAAAATCAACTGTGGAGCACAAATTATTCAGCACACACTAAATCTGCTCTGTCTGTTGGCCAGTTCTGTCTACTTGTCATTTAAAACTTGTAATCCCCCTTAGACTATGTTGTTTACAGTGATTCTTCTCATTTTTTCCATGGAACACTTCCTCTGAGAACTGTATGCTTGACAAAGTTTCCCTTTGAATGTGTGACAGATGAAAGTAAAAACAGGATTAGAGTCTAATCCCTCTTGATTGTTTGTGTCTTTTGGCCATAGGGAGAACTGATGTGATCCTGCCTGCTTTAGAGGCAAAAGGGGGTTGGGAGGGTGGGGGGGAGGTTGAGAGAGATGGGAGGTGAGGAGAACACTTT